>NW_026975669.1:600000-840768 GCF_030014295.1 Loxodonta africana | reverse complement strand
CTGATAACATTCTATGCAAATAACCGGCTGAGTGCCATGGGCAGAAAACATTGACACATACCTGCCAGAGTCCTATTCTGGGTCTCAAGTGTCCACCCTGGTCTCTAGCAACTCATCATCTCAGCACACACTTTGCCTGGACGCATGGACACCGCCTCTCTCCACGAATGTCTTCACCTGCTAGGAAACACACGATGTCACTCAGCCAAAGGAGAGCACAGGCAAAGTCAACTGAAGCCCCCATTTTCAAGATTTTGCCCTCTGCTGCTCCACAGCCTCCGGTGGCACACTGCATGTGCGTCACTTCTCGGTAGACAAGGCCGAAATCCGGGCATCCAGGGCCCCAGCCGTCCAGAGTCTACGGATGGCGGCATATGGATCACCTCTTTGCCTCGTACAGCAGGGAGGCCTGGGCCCTAGACTGGCTCCGCTAGAGCTCCACGACCTCAGCTATTTTCCCTGACCTTTGGCCCGTGCCCTCGTGAGTGTGTCATCTCTACTTCCACTTCTCTTCCCTCCACACTGAATCCGCCACCTGCGGATACCTCAGCGTGGACATCAACATCTATCACTGGCTGCAGTGTCACAGGTCACTAGGTGTCTAGGCTCAGGCTGACCTTGGCTGTCTTCTGCCCAGGCAAGGAGCCTAATCCTTCCAAGGAAATCAGGACACGTGCTCACAGGCCGACATCCTATCTTTCATCCACACAGCGGTCCAGATGAGGGGAAAGAGGCCAGGTAGGCCAGGTGAAGGCTGAGTGTGGGGCCTAAGGCTTCTTTCCCAATCGCCATGGTGAGAGCCACCGGAAGGCTGGGCGGAACTTCTGACGGGGACGAGTCACAAACACTGAGCCAATAGGAGAGGTCCGGCCTAACCGGCCAGTTCCGCACAGCCCCCCATTTTACCCATGGGCACACAACGGCCCCTTGCGTCTTTGGCCACAAAATCCAGGGCACCCAGGGAATAACTTCACGGTAGGCAACCCCTGATGTGAACACGTTCGACACACCGGGACAGCAGGCAGGTACCTCTTTTCCACTTACGCTAGGATATCACTAGGCAAGGCGCCCTTCCTCAGCATCTGTGGCCTCTCTGTATGTGTTCACTCAGAGGAATCTCTTCATTCTACCCCTGAGACACATCACAAGTATGAGGGGCCTGAGAGAGGGCCTAGACATGGAACGGGGGAGGCTTCCGGCTGTACTGCTTCCCCGTGGGTACAGAATAGCAGGTAGTCTCTCTGGAAGGTCTTAGCTTCTGTTGACTGACACGCGCAATACAGTAGGGGCGGACCCTGGCCAGGTGGAGCTTGTGGGCAGATGCAACCTCTCCGGCGACGAATGATTGCGCTGCTGCTTTGTATGGTGAAAAGCTCCCCCCGCCAAGGGGGATGGGTAGAGAACATTGACCCACACCCGCCAGGGGCCTTTCCTGGGACTAAAGATCCCAACATGGTCTCAACGTCGTCACCCTCTCAACACACACCTTTCCTGCACACGTAATCCTGCCTTTCTCCGTCAGGGCCCTATCCTACCAGGAAAAAAAGCAAGCCGCTCAAAAAGGCCGATGCCAGGGAAATCGAGGAAACACGGAGAGTTTCCAAAGTTTTGCTGTCTACACGTTCCCGCCTCCGCTGCAAGGCTGCCTATGTGGCCGGGCTCCGAAGGCAAGGCCGAAATCCTGGCAGCCTGGGCCCCAGCAGTCCAATGCCTTATGGACGTGGGGACACGGATGACCCGTTCGCCACATACAAGAGGGATCCTTGGGCCCTTCACTGGCTCGCCATTCAGCTCCACCACGTCCACTACTGGCCCTGGCCTTTGCTTTGGCTGGTGCCCCATTGAACGTGTGCTCTGGAGCGATGTTTCTCCACCCATCACTATCATTCTGCCACCAGGGGATATGTGAGTGTGGGAGTCACCATTTGTCACTGGCAGCAGTGTCACAAGTCACTAGACTTCCAGCTACCCGCTGACCTAGGCTGCCTTCTGCCCCAGGCAAGGTCCCGAATCCTTTATCCCAGATGCTGACACCTGGGCACTGGCGGACATTGATTTTTATCAACACAGAGGTCTGAGTGAGGGTCAGAGGGCCAGGTAGGTGAAGTGAAGGCCAGGTGGGCGGGGCTCAGGCTTCTTTGCCATCACCATAGAGACAGTCCCCCCACAGCAACAGTGAGCGGAGCTTGTCATGGGCCTGGTGACAAGACTGAGCCAATGGCAGAGATCCGGCCCGCCAGGCAGATGACACAGGGCCCTCCATTGTGACCTATGACACCTAGTGGCCACAGGATTGGAGCACACCCCGGGAACGGCTACGCAGGCACAAGGGAGCCCCTGGTGCGGACTGCTTCAGGGCATTGGCAGAGCACGCCAGGTACCTCTTTCCCACTTTCCTGAGGATATCAGTAGGCAAGGCATCCCCACTCAGCATCTCTTGCCTCTCTCTGTCTCTCTCTGCTTGTCTTCGTTCTCTGAAATCTCTTCCTTCTCCCCCTTGTCACTTCACACCTTGGAGTGCCTGACAGAGGACCTAGAGACCAAAGAGCAAAGGGGGAAGGCCTCTGGCTCTACGGCTTGCCCATGGGGAGAGAAGTTCTGGTAGTCTATCTGGAAGGTCTAGAGAGTAGTGATTGATTGGGGAGCTACATCACGGGCGGACCTGGCCAGGTGAAGCTTGACATCACCATGGGACCTCGCCAGGTGAAGCTCCCTGAAAAGTGGCAGCCTGTCCGGAGACGAATAATTCCGCTGATAACATTCTATGCAAATAACCGGCTGAGTGCCATGGGCAGAAAACATTGACACATACCTGCCAGAGTCCTATTCTGGGTCTCAAGTGTCCACCCTGGTCTCCAGCAACTCATCATCTCAGCACACACTTTGCCTGGACGCATGGACACCGCCTCTCTCCACGAATGTCTTCACCTGCTAGGAAACACATGATGTCACTCAGCCAAAGGAGAGCACAGGCAAAGTCAACTGAAGCCCCCATTTTCAAGATTTTGCCCTCTGCTGCTCCACAGCCTCCGGTGGCACACTGCATGTGCGTCACTTCTCGGTAGACAAGGCCGAAATCCGGGCATCCAGGGCCCCAGCCGTCCAGAGTCTACGGATGGCGGCACATGGATCACCTCTTTGCCTCGGACAGCAGGGAGGCCTGGGCCCTAGACTGGCTCCGCTAGAGCTCCACGACCTCAGCTATTTTCCCTGACCTTTGGCCCGTGCCCTCGTGAGTGTGTCATCTCTACTTCCACTTCTCTTCCCTCCACACTGAATCCGCCACCTGCGGATACCTCAGCGTGGACATCAACATCTATCACTGGCTGCAGTGTCACAGGTCACTAGGTGTCTAGGCTCAGGCTGACCTTGGCTGTCTTCTGCCCAGGCAAGGAGCCTAATCCTTCCAAGGAAATCAGGACACGTGCTCACTGGCCGACATCCTTTCTTTCATCCACACAGCGGTCTAGATGAGGGGAAAGAGGCCAGGTAGGCCAGGTGAAGGCTGGGTGTGGGGCCTAAGGCTTCTTTCCCAATCGCCATGGTGACAGCCACCGGAAGGCTGGGCGGAACTTCTGACAGGGACGAGTCACAAACACTGAGCCAATAGGAGAGGTCCGGCCTAACCGGCCAGTTCCGCAGAGCCCTCCATTTTACCCATGGACACACAACGGCCCCTTGCGTCTTTGGCCACAAAATCCAGGGCACCCAGGGAATAACTTCACGGTAGGCAACCCCTGATGTGAACACGTTCGACACACTGGGACAGCAGGCAGGTACCTCTTTTCCACTTACGCTAGGATATCACTAGGCGAGGAGCCCTTCCTCAGCATCTGTGGCCTCTCTGTATCTGTTCACTCAGAGGAATCTCTTCATTCTACCCCTGAGACACATCACAAGTATGAGGGGCCTGAGAGAGAGCCTAGACATGGAACGGGAGAGGCTTCCGGCTGGCTGTACTGCTTCCGCGTGGGTAGAGAATAGCAGGTAGTCTCTCTGGAAGGTCTTAGCTTCTGTTGACTGACACGCGCAATACAGTAGGGGCGGACCCTGGCCAGGTGGAGCTTGTGGGCAGATGCAACCTCTCCGGCGACGAATGATTGCGCTGCTGCTTTGTATGGTGAAAAGCTCCCCCCCCGCCAAGGGGGATGGGTAGAGAACATTGACCCACACCCGCCAGGGGCCTTTCCTGGGACTAAAGATCCCAACATGGTCTCAACGTCGTCACCCTCTCAACACACACCTTTCCTGCACACGTAATCCTGCCTTTCTCCGTCAGGGCCCTATCCTACCAGGAAAAAAAGCAAGCCGCTCAAAAAGGCCGATGCCAGGGAAAGCGAGGAAACACGGAGAGTTTCCAAAGATTTGCTGTCTACACGTTCCCGCCTCCGCTGCAAGGCTGCCTATGTGGCCGGGCTCCAAAGGCAAGGCCGAAATCCTGGCAGCCTGGGCCCAAGCAGTCCAATGCTTTCTGGACGAGGATACACGGATGACCCGTTCGCCACATACAGGAGGGATCCTTGGGCCCTTCACTGGGTCGCCATTCAGCTCCACCACGTCCACTACTGGCCCTGGCCTTTGCTTTGGCTGGTGCCCCATTAAACGTGTGCTCCGGAGCGATGTTTCTCCACCCATCACTATCATTCTGCCACCAGGGGATATGTGAGTGTGGGAGTCACCATTTGTCACTGGCAGCAGTGTCACAAGTCACTAGACTTCCAGCTACCTGCTGACCTAGGCTGCCTTCTGCCCCAGGCAAGGTCCCGAATCCTTTATCCCAGATGCTGACACCTGGGCACTGGCGGACATTGATTTTTATCAACACAGAGGTCTGAGTGAGGGTCAGAGGGCCAGGTAGGTGAAGTGAAGGCCAGGTGGGCGGGGCTCAGGCTTCTTTGCCATCACCATAGAGACAGTCCCCCCACCGCAAGAGTGGGCGGAGCTTGTCATGGGCCTGGTGACAAGACTGAGCCAATGGCAGAGATCTGCCCGCCAGGCAGATGACACAGGACCCTCCATTGTGACCTATGACACCTAGTGGCCACAGGATTTGAGCACACCCCGGGAAAGGCTACGCACGCACAAGGGAGCCCCTGGTGCGGACTGCTTCAGGGCATTGGCAGAGCACGCCAGGTACCTCTTTCCCACTTGCCTGAGGATATCAGTAGGCAAGGCATCCCCACTCAGCATCTCTTGCCTCTCTCTGTCTCTCTCTGCTTGTGTTCCTTCTTTGAAATCTCTTCCTTCTCCCCCTTGTCACTTCACACCTTGGAGTGCCTGACAGAGGGCCTAGAGACCAAAGAGCAAAGGGGGAAGGCCTCTGGCTCTACTGCTTGCCCATGGGGAGAAAAGTTCTGGTAGTCTATCTGGAAGGTCTAGAGAGTAGTGATTGACTGGGGAGCTATATCACGGGCGGACCTGGCCAGGTGAAGCTTGACATCACCGTGGGACCTGGCCAGGTGAAGCTCGCTGACAAGTGGCGGCCTCTCCGGAGACTACTAATTCTGCGGATAACATTCTATGCAAATAACCGGCTGAGTGCCATGGGCAGAAAACATTGACACATACCTGCCAGAGGCCTATTCTGGGTCTGAAGAGTCCACCCTGGTCTCCAGCAACTCATCATCTCAGCACACACTTTGCCTGGATGCTTGGACACCGCCTCTCTCCACGAATGTCTTCACCTGCTAGGAAACACACGATGTCACTCAGCCAAAGGAGAGCACAGGCAAAGTCAACTGAAGCCCCCATTTTCAAGATTTTGCCCTCTGCTGCTCCACAGCCTCCGGTGGCACACCGCATGTGCGTCACTTCTTGCTAGACAAGGCCGAAATCCGGGCATCCAGGGCCCCAGCCGTCCAGAGTCTACGGATGGCGGCATATGGATCACCTCTTTGCCTCGTACAGCAGGGAGGCCTGGGCCCTAGACTGGCTCCGCTAGAGCTCCACGACCTCAGCTATTTTCCCTGACCTTCGGCCCGTGCCCTCGTGAGTGTGTCATCTCTACTTCCACTTCTCTTCCCACCACACTGAATCCGCCACCTGCGGATAGCTGAGCGTGGACATCAACATCTATCACTGGCTGCAGTGTCACAGGTCACTAGGTGTCTAGGCTCAGGCTGACCTTGGCTGTCTTCTGCCCAGGCAAGGAGCCTAATCCTTCCAAGGAAATCAGGACACGTGCTCACTGGCCGACATCCTTTCTTTCATCCACACGGCCGTCTAGATGAGGGTAAAGAGGCCAGGTAGGCCAGGTGAAGGCTGAGTGTGGGGCCTAAGGCTTCTTTCCCAATCGCCATGGTGACAGCCACCGGAAGGCTGGGCGGAACTTCTGACGGGGACGAGTCACAAACACTGAGCCAATAGGAGAGGTCCAGCCTAACCGGCCAGTTCCGCAGAGCCCTCCATTTTACCCATGGACACACAACGGCCCCTTGCGTCTTTGGCCACAAAATCCAGGGCACCCAGGGAATAACTTCACAGTAGGCAACCCCTGATGTCAACACGTTCGACACGCTGGGACAGCAGGCAGGTACCTCTTTTCCACTTACGCTAGGATATCACTAGGCAAGGCGCCCTTCCTCAGCATCTGTGGCCTCTCTGTATCTGTTCACTCAGAGGAATCTCTTCATTCTACCCCTGAGACACATCACAAGTATGAGGGGCCTGAGAGAGAGCCTAGAGATGGAACGGGGAGGCTTCTAGCTGTACTGCTTCCCCGTGGGTAGAGAATAGCAGGTAGTCTCTCTGGAAGGTCTTAGCTTCTCTTGACTGACATGCGCAATACAGTAGGGGCAGACCCTGGCCAGGTGGAGCTTGTGGGCAGATGCAACCTCTCCGGCGACGAATGATTGCGCTGCTGCCTTGTATGGTGAAAACCTCCCCCCGCCAAGGGGGATGGGTAGAGAACATTGACCCACACCCGCCAGGGGCCTTTCCTGGGACTAAAGATCCCAACGTGGTCTCAACGTCGTCACCCTCTCAACACACACCTTTCCTGCACACGTAATCCTGCCTTTCTCCGTCAGGGCCCTATCCTACCAGGAAAAAAAGCAAGCCGCTCAAAAAGGCCGATGCCAGGGAAATCGAGGAAACACGGCCAGTTTCCAAATTTTTGCTGTCTACACGTCCCCGCCTCCGCTGCGAGGCTGCCTATGCGGCTGGGCTCCGAAGGCAAGGCCGAAATCCTGGCAGCCTGGGCCCCAGCAGTCCAATGCTTTATGGGCGTGGGGACACGGATGACCTGTTCGCCACATACAGGAGGGATCCTTGGGCCCTTCGCTGGCTCGCCATTCAGCTCCACGACGTCCACTACTGGCCCTGGCCTTTGCTTTGGCTGGTGCCCCATTAAACGTGTGCTCCGGAGCGATGTTTCTCCACCCATCACTATCATTCTGCCACCAGGGGATCTGTGAGTGTGGGAGTCACCATTGGTCACTGGCAGCAGTGTCACAAGTCACTAGACTTCCAGCTACCCGCTGACCTAGGCTGCCTTCTGCCCCAGGCAAGGTCCCGAATCCTTTATCCCAGATGCTGACACCTGGGCACTGGCGGACATTGATTTTTATCAACACAGAGGTCTTAGTGAGGGTCAGAGGGCCAGGTAGGGGAAGTCAAGGCCAGGTGGGCGGTGCTAAGGCTTCTTTGCCATCACCATAGAGACAGTCCCCCCACCGCAAGAGTGGCCGGAGCTTGTCATGGGCCTGGTGACAAGACTGAGCCAATGGCAGAGATCCGGCCCGCCAGGCAGACGACACAGGGCCCTCCATTGTGACCTATGACACCTAGTGGCCACAGGATTGGAGCACACCCCGGGAAAGGCTACGCAGGCACAAGGGAGCCCCTGGTGCGGACTGCTTCAGGGCATTGGCAGAGCACGCCAGGTACCTCTTTCCCACTTGCCTGAGGATATCAGTAGGCAAGGCATCCCCACTCAGCATCTCTTGCCTCTCTCTGTCTCTCTCTGCTTGTGTTCCTTCTCTGAAATCTCTTCCTTCTCCCCCTTGTCACTTCACACCTTGGAGTGCCTGACAGAGGGCCTAGAGACCAAAGAGCAAAGGGGGAAGGCCTCTGGCTCTACTGCTTGCCCATGGGGAGAGAAGTTCTGGTAGTCTATCTGGAAGGTCTAGAGAGTAGTGATTGACTGGGGAGCTACATCACGGGCGGACCTGGCCAGGTGAAGCTTGACATCACCGTGGGACCTGGCCAGGTGAAGCTCGCTGACAAGTGGCGGCCTCTCCGGAGACTACTAATTCCGCGGATAACATTCTATGCAAATAACCGGCTGAGTGCCATGGGCAGAAAACATTGACACATACCTGCCAGAGGCCTATTCTGGGTCTGAAGAGTCCACCCTGGTCTCCAGCAACTCATCATCTCAGCACACACTTTGCCTGCACGCATGGAAACCGCCTCTCTCCACGAATGTCTTCACCTGCTAGGAAACCCACGATGTCACTCAGCCAAAGGAGAGCACAGGCCAAGTCAACTGAACCCCCATTTTCAAGATTTTGCCCTCTGCTGCTCCACAGCCTCCGGTGGCACACCGCATGTACGTCACTTCTTGCTAGACAAGGCCGAAATCCGGGCATCCAGGGCCCCAGCCGTCCAGAGTCTACGGATGGTGGCATATGGATCACCTCTTTGCCTCGTACAGCAGGGAGGCCTGGGCCCTAGACTGGCTCCGCTAGAGCTCCACGACCTCAGCTATTTTCCCTGACCTTCGGCCCGTGCCCTCGTGAGTGTGTCATCTCTACTTCCACTTCTCTTCCCACCACACTGAATCCGCCACCTGCGGATAGCTGAGCGTGGACATCAACATCTATCACTGGCTGCAGTGTCACAGGTCACTAGGTGTCTAGGCTCAGGCTGACCTTGGCTGTCTTCTGCCCAGGCAAGGAGCCTAATCCTGCCAAGGAAATCAGGACACGTGCTCACTGGCCGACATCCTTTCTTTCATCCACACGGCCGTCTAGATGAGGGTAAAGAGGCCAGGTAGGCCAGGTGAAGGCTGAGTGTGGGGCCTAAGGCTTCTTTCCCAATCGCCATGGTGACAGCCACCGGAAGGCTGGGCGGAACTTCTGACGGGGACGAGTCACAAACACTGAGCCAATAGGAGAGGTCCAGCCTAACCGGCCAGTTCCGCAGAGCCCTCCATTTTACCCATGGACACACAACGGCCCCTTGCGTCTTTGGCCACAAAATCCAGGGCACCCAGGGAATAACTTCACAGTAGGCAACCCCTGATGTCAACACGTTCGACACGCTGGGACAGCAGGCAGGTACCTCTTTCCCACTTACGCTAGGATATCACTAGGCAAGGCGCCCTTCCTCAGCATCTGTGGCCTCTCTGTATCTGTTCACTCAGAGGAATCTCTTCATTCTACCCCTGAGACACATCACAAGTATGAGGGGCCTGAGAGAGAGCCTAGAGATGGAACGGGGAGGCTTCTAGCTGTACTGCTTCCCCGTGGGTAGAGAATAGCAGGTAGTCTCTCTGGAAGGTCTTAGCTTCTCTTGACTGATATGCGCAATACAGTAGGGGCGGACCCTGGCCAGGTGGAGCTTGTGGGCAGATGCAACCTCTCCGGCGACGAATGATTGCGCTGCTGCCTTGTATGGTGAAAACCTCCCCCCGCCAAGGCGGATGGGTAGAGAACATTGACCCACACCCGCCAGGGGCCTTTCCTGGGACTAAAGATCCCAACGTGGTCTCAACGTCGTCACCCTCTCAACACACACCTTTCCTGCACACGTAATCCTGCCTTTCTCCGTCAGGGCCCTATCCTACCAGGAAAAAAAGCAAGCCGCTCAAAAAGGCCGATGCCAGGGAAATCGAGGAAACACGGCCAGTTTCCAAATTTTTGCTGTCTACACGTCCCCGCCTCCGCTGCGAGGCTGCCTATGCGGCTGGGCTCCGAAGGCAAGGCCGAAATCCTGGCAGCCTGGGCCCCAGCAGTCCAATGCTTTATGGACGTGGGGACACGGATGACCTGTTCGCCACATACAGGAGGGATCCTTGGGCCCTTCGCTGGCTCGCCATTCAGCTCCACGACGTCCACTACTGGCCCTGGCCTTTGCTTTGGCTGGTGCCCCATTAAACGTGTGCTCCGGAGCGATGTTTCTCCACCCATCACTATCATTCTGCCACCAGGGGATCTGTGAGTGTGGGAGTCACCATTGGTCACTGGCAGCAGTGTCACAAGTCACTAGACTTCCAGCTACCCGCTGACCTAGGCTGCCTTCTGCCCCAGGCAAGGTCCCGAATCCTTTATCCCAGATGCTGACACCTGGGCACTGGCGGACATTGATTTTGATCAACACAGAGGTCTGAGTGAGGGTCAGAGGGCCAGGTAGGTGAAGTCAAGGCCAGGTGGGCGGGGCTAAGGCTTCTTTGCCATCACCATAGAGACAGTCCCCCCACCACAAGAGTGGGCGGAGCTTGTCATGGGCCTGGTGACAAGACTGAGCCAATGGCAGAGATCCGGCCCGCCAGGCAGACGACACAGGGCCCTCCATTGTGACCTATGACACCTAGTGGCCACAGGATTGGAGCACACCCCGGGAAAGGCTACGCAGGCACAAGGGAGCCCCTGGTGCGGACTGCTTCAGGGCATTGGCAGAGCACGCCAGGTACCTCTTTCCCACTTGCCTGAGGATATCAGTAGGCAAGGCATCCCCACTCAGCATCTCTTGCCTCTCTCTGTCTCTCTCTGCTTGTGTTCCTTCTCTGAAATCTCTTCCTTCTCCCCCTTGTCACTTCACACCTTGGAGTGCCTGACAGAGGGCCTAGAGACCAAAGAGCAAAGGGGGAAGGCCTCTGGCTCTACTGCTTGCCCATGGGGAGAGAAGTTCTGGTAGTCTATCTGGAAGGTCTAGAGAGTAGTGATTGACTGGGGAGCTACATCACGGGCGGACCTGGCCAGGTGAAGCTTGACATCACCGTGGGACCTGGCCAGGTGAAGCTCGCTGACAAGTGGCGGCCTCTCCGGAGACTACTAATTCCGCGGATAACATTCTATGCAAATAACCGGCTGAGTGCCATGGGCAGAAAACATTGACACATACCTGCCAGAGGCCTATTCTGGGTCTGAAGAGTCCACCCTGTTCTCCAGCAACTCATCATCTCAGCACACACTTTGCCTGCACGCATGGAAACTGCCTCTCTCCACGAATGTCTTCACCTGCTAGGAAACCCACGATGTCACTCAGCCAAAGGAGAGCACAGGCCAAGTCAACTGAACCCCCATTTTCAAGATTTTGCCCTCTGCTGCTCCACAGCCTCCGGTGGCACACCGCATGTACGTCACTTCTTGCTAGACAAGGCCGAAATCCGGGCATCCAGGGCCCCAGCCGTCCAGAGTCTACGGATGGTGGCATATGGATCACCTCTTTGCCTCGTACAGCAGGGAGGCCTGGGCCCTAGACTGGCTCCGCTAGAGCTCCACGACCTCAGCTATTTTCCCTGACCTTCGGCCCGTGCCCTCGTGAGTGTGTCATCTCTACTTCCACTTTTCTTCCCACCACACTGAATCCGCCACCTGCGGATAGCTGAGCGTGGACATCAACATCTATCACTGGCTGCAGTGTCACAGGTCACTAGGTGTCTAGGCTCAGGCTGACCTTGGCTGTCTTCTGCCCAGGCAAGGAGCCTAATCCTGCCAAGGAAATCAGGACACGTGCTCACTGGCCGACATCCTTTCTTTCATCCACACGGCCGTCTAGATGAGGGTAAAGAGGCCAGGTAGGCCAGGTGAAGGCTGAGTGTGGGGCCTAAGGCTTCTTTCCCAATCGCCATGGTGACAGCCACCGGAAGCCTGGGCGGAACTTCTGACGGGGACGAGTCACAAACACTGAGCCAATAGGAGAGGTCCAGCCTAACCGGCCAGTTCCGCAGAGCCCTCCATTTTACCCATGGACACACAACGGCCCCTTGCGTCTTTGGCCACAAAATCCAGGGCACCCAGGGAATAACTTCACAGTAGGCAACCCCTGATGTCAACACGTTCGACACGCTGGGACAGCAGGCAGGTACCTCTTTTCCACTTACGCTAGGATATCACTAGGCAAGGCGCCCTTCCTCAGCATCTCTGGCCTCTCTGTATCTGTTCACTCAGAGGAATCTCTTCATTCTACCCCTGAGACACATCACAAGTATGAGGGGCCTGAGAGAGAGCCTAGAGATGGAACGGGGAGGCTTCTAGCTGTACTGCTTCCCCGTGGGTAGAGAATAGCAGGTAGTCTCTCTGGAAGGTCTTAGCTTCTCTTGACTGACATGCGCAATACAGTAGGGGCGGACCCTGGCCAGGTGGAGCTTGTGGGCAGATGCAACCTCTCCGGCGACGAATGATTGCGCTGCTGCCTTGTATGGTGAAAACCTCCCCCCGCCAAGGGGGATGGGTAGAGAACATTGACCCACACCCGCCAGGGGCCTTTCCTGGGACTAAAGATCCCAACGTGGTCTCAACGTCGTCACCCTCTCAACACACACCTTTCCTGCACACGTAATCCTGCCTTTCTCCGTCAGGGCCCTATCCTACCAGGAAAAAAAGCAAGCCGCTCAAAAAGGCCGATGCCAGGGAAATCGAGGAAACACGGCCAGTTTCCAAATTTTTGCTGTCTACACGTCCCCGCCTCCGCTGCGAGGCTGCCTATGCGGCTGGGCTCCGAAGGCAAGGCCGAAATCCTGGCAGCCTGGGCCCCAGCAGTCCAATGCTTTATGGACGTGGGGACACGGATGACCTGTTCGCCACATACAGGAGGGATCCTTGGGCCCTTCGCTGGCTCGCCATTCAGCTCCACGACGTCCACTACTGGCCCTGGCCTTTGCTTTGGCTGGTGCCCCATTAAACGTGTGCTCCGGAGCGATGTTTCTCCACCCATCACTATCATTCTGCCACCAGGGGATCTGTGAGTGTGGGAGTCACCATTGGTCACTGGCAGCAGTGTCACAAGTCACTAGACTTCCAGCTACCCGCTGACCTAGGCTGCCTTCTGCCCCAGGCAAGGTCCCGAATCCTTTATCCCAGATGCTGACACCTGGGCACTGGCGGACATTGATTTTTATCAACACAGAGGTCTTAGTGAGGGTCAGAGGGCCAGGTAGGGGAAGTCAAGGCCAGGTGGGCGGTGCTAAGGCTTCTTTGCCATCACCATAGAGACAGTCCCCCCACCGCAAGAGTGGCCGGAGCTTGTCATGGGCCTGGTGACAAGACTGAGCCAATGGCAGAGATCCGGCCCGCCAGGCAGACGACACAGGGCCCTCCATTGTGACCTATGACACCTAGTGGCCACAGGATTGGAGCACACCCCGGGAAAGGCTACGCAGGCACAAGGGAGCCCCTGGTGCGGACTGCTTCAGGGCATTGGCAGAGCACGCCAGGTACCTCTTTCCCACTTGCCTGAGGATATCAGTAGGCAAGGCATCCCCACTCAGCATCTCTTGCCTCTCTCTGTCTCTCTCTGCTTGTGTTCCTTCTCTGAAATCTCTTCCTTCTCCCCCTTGTCACTTCACACCTTGGAGTGCCTGACAGAGGGCCTAGAGACCAAAGAGCAAAGGGGGAAGGCCTCTGGCTCTACTGCTTGCCCATGGGGAGAGAAGTTCTGGTAGTCTATCTGGAAGGTCTAGAGAGTAGTGATTGACTGGGGAGCTACATCACGGGCGGACCTGGCCAGGTGAAGCTTGACATCACCGTGGGACCTGGCCAGGTGAAGCTCGCTGACAAGTGGCGGCCTCTCCGGAGACTACTAATTCCGCGGATAACATTCTATGCAAATAACCGGCTGAGTGCCATGGGCAGAAAACATTGACACATACCTGCCAGAGGCCTATTCTGGGTCTGAAGAGTCCACCCTGGTCTCCAGCAACTCATCATCTCAGCACACACTTTGCCTGCACGCATGGAAACCGCCTCTCTCCACGAATGTCTTCACCTGCTAGGAAACACACGATGTCACTCAGCCAAAGGAGAGCACAGGCCAAGTCAACTGAAGCCCCCATTTTCAAGATTTTGCCCTCTGCTGCTCCACAGCCTCCGGTGGCACACCGCATGTGCGTCACTTCTCGCTAGACAAGGCCGAAATCCAGGCATCCAGGGCCCCAGCCGTCCAGAGTCTACGGATGGCGGCATATGGATCACCTCTTTGCCTCGTACAGCAGGGAGGCCTGGGCCCTAGACTGACTCCGCTAGAGCTCCACGACCTCAGCTATTTTCCCTGACCTTCGGCCCGTGCCCTCGTGAGTGTGTCATCTCTACTTCCACTTCTCTTCCCACCACACTGAATCCGCCACCTGCGGATACCTGAGCGTGGACATCAACATCTATCACTGCCTGCAGTGTCACAGGTCACTAGGTGTCTAGGCTCAGGCTGACCTTGGCTGTCTTCTGCCCAGGCAAGGAGCCTAATCCTGCCAAGGAAATTAGGACACGTGCTCACTGGCCGACATCCTTTCTTTCATCCACACGGCCGTCTAGATGAGGGTAAAGAGGCCAGGTAGGCCAGGTGAAGGCTGAGTGTGGGGCCTAAGGCTTCTTTCCCAATCGCCATGGTGACAGCCACCGGAAGCCTGGGCGGAACTTCTGACGGGGACGAGTCACAAACACTGAGCCAATAGGAGAGGTCCAGCCTAACCGGCCAGTTCCGCAGAGCCCTCCATTTTACCCATGGACACACAACGGCCCCTTGCGTCTTTGGCCACAAAATCCAGGGCACCCAGGGAATAACTCCACAGTAGGCAACCCCTGATGTCAACACGTTTGACACGCTGGGACAGCAGGCAGGTACCCCTTTTCCACTTACGCTAGGATATCACTAGGCAAGGCGCCCTTCCTCAGCATCTGTGGCCTCTCTGTATCTGTTCACTCAGAGGAATCTCTTCATTCTACCCCTGAGACACATCACAAGTATGAGGGGCCTGAGAGAGAGCCTAGACATGGAACGGGGGAGGCTTCTGGCTGTACTGCTTCCCCGTGGGTAGAGAATAGCAGGTAGTCTCTCTGGAAGGTCTTAGCTTCTCTTGACTGACATGCGCAATACAGTAGGGGCGGACCCTGGCCAGGTGGAGCTTGTGGGCAGATGCAACCTCTCCGGCGACGAATGATTGCGCTGCTGCCTTGTATGGTGAAAACCTCCCCCCGCCAAGGGGGATGGGTAGAGAACATTGACCCACACCCGCCAGGGGCCTTTCCTGGGACTAAAGATCCCAACATGGTCTCAACGTCGTCACTCTCTCAACACACACCTTTCATGCACACGTAATCCTGCCTTTCTCCGTCAGGGCCCTATCCTACCAGGAAAAAAAGCAAGCCGCTCAAAAAGGCCGATGCCAGGGAAATCGAGGAAACACGGCCAGTTTCCAAATTTTTGCTGTCTACACGTCCCCGCCTCCGCTGCGAGGCTGCCTATGCGGCCGGGCTCCGAAGGCAAGGCCGAAATCCTGGCAGCCTGGGCCCCAGCAGTCCAATGCTTTATGGACGTGGGGACACGGATGACCTGTTCGCCACATACAGGAGGGATCCTTGGGCCCTTCGCTGGCTCGCCAATCAGCTCCACGACGTCCACTACTGGCCCTGGCCTTTGCTTTGGCTGGTGCCCCATTAAACGTGTGCTCCGGAGCAATGTTTCTCCACCCATCACTATCATTCTGCCACCAGGGGATCTGTGAGTGTGGGAGTCACCATTTGTCACTGGCAGCAGTGTCACAAGTCACTAGACTTCCAGCTACCCGCTGACCTAGGCTGCCTTCTGCCCCAGGCAAGGTCCCAAATCCTTTATCCCAGATGCTGACACCTGGGCACTGGCGGACATTGATTTTGATCAACACAGAGGTCTGAGTGAGGGTCAGAGGGCCAGGTAGGGGAAGTCAAGGCCAGGTGGGCGGGGCTAAGGCTTCTTTGCCATCACCATAGAGACAGTCCCCCCACCGCAAGAGTGGGCGGAGCTTGTCATGGGCCTGGTGACAAGACTGAGCCAATGGCAGAGATCCGGCCCGCCAGGCAGACGACACAGGGCCCTCCATTGTGACCTATGACACCTAGTGGCCACAGGATTGGAGCACACCCCGGGAAAGGCTACGCAGGCACAAGGGAGCCCCTGGTGCGGACTGCTTCAGGGCATTGGCAGAGCACGCCAGGTACCTCTTTCCCACTTGCCTGAGGATATCAGTAGGCAAGGCATCCCCACTCAGCATCTCTTGCCTCTCTCTGTCTCTCTCTGCTTGTGTTCCTTCTCTGAAATCTCTTCCTTCTCCCCCTTGTCACTTCACACCTTGGAGTGCCTGACAGAGGGCCTAGAGACCAAAGAGCAAAGGGGGAAGGCCTCTGGCTCTACTGCTTGCCCATGGGGAGAGAAGTTCTGGTAGTCTATCTGGAAGGTCTAGAGAGTAGTGATTGACTGGGGAGCTACATCACGGGCGGACCTGGCCAGGTGAAGCTTGACATCACCGTGGGACCTGGCCAGGTGAAGCTCGCTGACAAGTGGCGGCCTCTCCGGAGACTACTAATTCCGCGGATAACATTCTATGCAAATAACCGGCTGAGTGCCATGGGCAGAAAACATTGACACATACCTGCCAGAGGCCTATTCTGGGTCTGAAGAGTCCACCCTGGTCTCCAGCAACTCATCATCTCAGCACACACTTTGCCTGCACGCATGGAAACCGCCTCTCTCCACGAATGTCTTCACCTGCTAGGAAACACACGATGTCACTCAGCCAAAGGAGAGCACAGGCCAAGTCAACTGAAGCCCCCATTTTCAAGATTTTGCCCTCTGCTGCTCCACAGCCTCCGGTGGCACACCGCATGTGCGTCACTTCTTGCTAGACAAGGCCGAAATCCGGGCATCCAGGGCCCCAGCCGTCCAGAGTCTACGGATGGCGGCATATGGATCACCTCTTTGCCTCGTACAGCAGGGAGGCCTGGGCCCTAGACTGGCTCCGCTAGAGCTCCACGACCTCAGCTATTTTCCCTGACCTTCGGCCCGTGCCCTCGTGAGTGTGTCATCTCTACTTCCACTTCTCTTCCCACCACACTGAATCCGCCACCTGCGGATAGCTGAGCGTGGACATCAACATCTATCACTGGCTGCAGTGTCACAGGTCACTAGGTGTCTAGGCTCAGGCTGACCTTGGCTGTCTTCTGCCCAGGCAAGGAGCCTAATCCTGCCAAGGAAATCAGGACACGTGCTCACTGGCCGACATCCTTTCTTTCATCCACACGGCCGTCTAGATGAGGGTAAAGAGGCCAGGTAGGCCAGGTGAAGGCTGAGTGTGGGGCCTAAGGCTTCTTTCCCAATCGCCATGGTGACAGCCACCGGAAGGCTGGGCGGAACTTCTGACGGGGACGAGTCACAAACACTGAGCCAATAGGAGAGGTCCAGCCTAACCGGCCAGTTCCGCAGAGCCCTCCATTTTACCCATGGACACACAACGGCCCCTTGCGTCTTTGGCCACAAAATCCAGGGCACCCAGGGAATAACTTCACAGTAGGCAACCCCTGATGTCAACACGTTCGACACGCTGGGACAGCAGGCAGGTACCTCTTTTCCACTTACGCTAGGATATCACTAGGCAAGGCGCCCTTCCTCAGCATCTCTGGCCTCTCTGTATCTGTTCACTCAGAGGAATCTCTTCATTCTACCCCTGAGACACATCACAAGTATGAGGGGCCTGAGAGAGAGCCTAGAGATGGAACGGGGAGGCTTCTAGCTGTACTGCTTCCCCGTGGGTAGAGAATAGCAGGTAGTCTCTCTGGAAGGTCTTAGCTTCTCTTGACTGACATGCGCAATACAGTAGGGGCGGACCCTGGCCAGGTGGAGCTTGTGGGCAGATGCAACCTCTCCGGCGACGAATGATTGCGCTGCTGCTTTGTATGGTGAAAAGCTCCCCCCACCAAGGGGGATGGGTAGAGAACATTGACCCACACCCGCCAGGGGCCTTTCCTGGGACTAAAGATCCCAACATGGTCTCAACGTCGTCACCCTCTCAACACACACCTTTCCTGCGACGTAATCCTGCCTTTCTCCGTCAGGGCCCTACCCTACCAGGAAAAAAAGCAAGCCGCTCAAAAAGGCCGATGCCAGGGAAATCGAGGAAACACGGCCAGTTTCCAAATTTTTGCTATCTACATGTCCCCGCCTCCGCCGCGAGGCTGCCTATGCGGCCGGGCTCCGAAGGCAAGGCCGAAATCCTGGCAGCCTGGGCCCCAGCAGTCCAACGCTTTATGGACGTGGGGATACGGATGACCTGTTCGCCACATACAGCAGGGATCCTTGGGCCCTTCGCTGGCTCGCCATTCAGCTCCACGACGTCCACTACTGGCCCTGGCCTTTGCTTTGGCTGGTGCCCCATTAAACGTGTGCTCCGGAGCGATGTTTCTCCACCCATCACTATCATTCTGCCACCAGGGGATCTGTGAGTGTGGGAGTCACCATTGGTCACTGGCAGCAGTGTCACAAGTCACTAGACTTCCAGCTACCCGCTGACCTAGGCTGCCTTCTGCCCCAGGCAAGGTCCCGAATCCTTTATCCCAGATGCTGACACCTGGGCACTGGCGGACATTGGTTTTGATCAACACAGAGGTCTTAGTGAGGGTCAGAGGGCCAGGTAGGTGAAGTCAAGGCCAGGTGGGCGGGGTTAAGGCTTCTTTGCCATCACCATAGAGACAGTCCCCCCACCGCAAGAGTGGCCGGAGCTTGTCATGGGCCTGGTGACAAGACTGAGCCAATGGCAGAGATCCGGCCCGCCAGGCAGATGACACAGGGCCCTCCATTGTGACCTATGACACCTAGTGGCCACAGGATTGGAGCACACCCCGGGAAAGGCTACGCAGGCACAAGGGAGCCCCTGGTGCGGACTGCTTCAGGGCATTGGCAGAGCACGCCAGGTACCTCTTTCCCACTTGCCTGAGGATATCAGTAGGCAAGGCATCCCCACTCAGCATCTCTTGCCTCTCTCTGTCTCTCTCTGCTTGTGTTCCTTCTCTGAAATCTCTTCCTTCTCCCCCTTGTCACTTCACACCTTGGAGTGCCTGACAGAGGGCCTAGAGACCAAAGAGCAAAGGGGGAAGGCCTCTGGCTCTACTGCTTGCCCATGGGGAGAGAAGTTCTGGTAGTCTATCTGGAAGGTCTAGAGAGTAGTGATTGACTGGGGAGCTACATCACGGGCGGACCTGGCCAGGTGAAGCTTGACATCACCGTGGGACCTGGCCAGGTGAAGCTCGCTGACAAGTGGCGGCCTCTCCGGAGACTACTAATTCCGCGGATAACATTCTATGCAAATAACCGGCTGAGTGCCATGGGCAGAAAACATTGACACATACCTGCCAGAGGCCTATTCTGGGTCTGAAGAGTCCACCCTGGTCTCCAGCAACTCATCATCTCAGCACACACTTTGCCTGCACGCATGGAAACCGCCTCTCTCCACGAATGTCTTCACCTGCTAGGAAACACACGATGTCACTCAGCCAAAGGAGAGCACCGGCAAAGTCAACTGAAGTCCCCATTTTCAAGATTTTGCCCTCTGCTGCTCCACAGCCTCCGGTGGCACACCGCATGTGCGTCACTTCTCGCTAGACAAGGCCGAAATCCGGGCATCCAGGGCCCCAGCCGTCCAGAGTCTACGGATGGCGGCATATGGATCACCTCTTTGCCTCGTACAGCAGGGAGGCCTGGGCCCTAGACTGGCTCCGCTAGAGCTCCACGACCTCAGCTATTTTCCCTGACCTTCGGCCCGTGCCCTCGTGAGTGTGTCATCTCTACTTCCACTTCTCTTCCCACCACACTGAATCCGCCACCTGCGGATAGCTGAGCGTGGACATCAACATCTATCACTGGCTGCAGTGTCACAGGTCACTAGGTGTCTAGGCTCAGGCTGACCTTGGCTGTCTTCTGCCCAGGCAAGGAGCCTAATCCTGCCAAGGAAATCAGGACACGTGCTCACTGCCCGACATCCTTTCTTTCATCCACACGGCCGTCTAGATGAGGGTAA
The DNA here is from genome assembly GCF_030014295.1 of Loxodonta africana. Classification (NCBI taxonomy): domain Eukaryota; kingdom Metazoa; phylum Chordata; class Mammalia; order Proboscidea; family Elephantidae; genus Loxodonta; species Loxodonta africana. Next base: position 820,784 of record NW_026975669.1, on the reverse strand, counting down.
AGAGGCCAGGTAGGCCAGGTGAAGGCTGAGTGTGGGGCCTAAGGCTTCTTTCCCAATCGCCATGGTGACAGCCACCGGAAGGCTGGGCGGAACTTCTGACGGGGACGAGTCACAAACACTGAGCCAATAGGAGAGGTCCAGCCTAACCGGCCAGTTCCGCAGAGCCCTCCATTTTACCCATGGACACACAACGGCCCCTTGCGTCTTTGGCCACAAAATCCAGGGCACCCAGGGAATAACTCCACAGTAGGCAACCCCTGATGTCAACACGTTCGACACGCTGGGACAGCAGGCAGGTACCACTTTTCCACTTACGCTAGGATATCACTAGGCAAGGCGCCCTTCCTCAGCATCTGTGGCCTCTCTGTATCTGTTCACTCAGAGGAATCTCTTCATTCTAACCCTGAGACACATCACAAGTATGAGGGGCCTGAGAGAGAACCTAGAGATGGAACGGGGGAGGCTTCTGGCTGTACTGCTTCCCCGTGGGTAGAGAATAGCAGGTAGTCTCTCTGGAAGGTCTTACCTTCTCTTGACTGACATGCGCAATAGAGTAGGGGCAGACCCTGGCCAGGTGGAGCTTGTGGGCAGATGCAACCTCTCCTGTGACGAATGATTGCGCTGCTGCCTTGTATGGTGAAAACCTCCCCCCGCCAAGGGGGATGGGTAGAGAACATTGACCCACAGCCGCCAGGGGCCTTTCCTGGGACTAAAGATCCCAACATGGTCTCAACGTCGTCACCCTCTCAACACACACCTTTCCTGCACACGTGATCCTGCCTTTCTCCGTCAGGGCCCTATCCTACCAGGAAAAAAAGCAAGCCGCTCAAAAAGGCCGATGCCAGGGAAATCGAGGAAACACGGCCAGTTTCCAAATTTTTGCTGTCTACACGTCCCCGCCTCCGCTGCGAGGCTGCCTATGCGGCTGGGCTCCGAAGGCAAGGCCGAAATCCTGGCAGCCTGGGCCCCAGCAGTCCAATGCTTTATGGACGTGGGGACACGGATGACCTGTTCGCCACATACAGGAGGGATCCTTGGGCCCTTCGCTGGCTCGCCATTCAGCTCCACGACGTCCACTACTGGCCCTGGCCTTTGCTTTGGCTGGTGCCCCATTAAACGTGTGCTCCGGAGCAATGTTTCTCCACCCATCACCATCATTCTGCCACCAGGGGATCTGTGAGTGTGGAAGTCACCATTGGTCACTGGTAGCAGTGTCACAAGTCACTAGACTTCCAGCTACCCGCTGACCTAGGCTGCCTTCTGCCCCAGGCAAGGTCCCGAATCCTTTATCCCAGATGCTGACACCTGGGCACTGGCGGACATTGATTTTTATCAACACAGAGGTCTGAGTGAGGGTCAGAGGGCCAGGTAGGTGAAGTCAAGGCCAGGTGGGCGGGGCTAAGGCTTCTTTGCCATCACCATAGAGACAGTCCCCCCACCGCAAGAGTGGCCGGAGCTTGTCATGGGCCTGGTGACAAGACTGAGCCAATGGCAGAGATCCGGCCCGCCAGGCAGACGACACAGGGCCCTCCATTGTGACCTATGACACCTAGTGGCCACAGGATTTGAGCACACCCCGGGAAAGGCTACGCACGCACAAGGGAGCCCCTGGTGCGGACTGCTTCAGGGCATTGGCAGAGCACGCCAGGTACCTCTTTCCCACTTGCCTGAGGATATCAGTAGGCAAGGCATCCCCACTCAGCATCTCTTGCCTCTCTCTGTCTCTCTCTGCTTGTGTTCCTTCTCTGAAATCTCTTCCTTCTCCCCTTGTCACTTCACACCTTGGAGTGCCTGACAGAGGGCCTAGAGACCAAAGAGCAAAGGGGGAAGGCCTCTGGCTCTACTGCTTGCCCATGGGGAGAGAAGTTCTGGTAGTCTATCTGGAAGGTCTAGAGAGTAGTGATTGACTGGGGAGCTACATCACGGGCGGACCTGGCCAGGTGAAGCTCGCTGACAAGTGGCGGCCTCTCCGAAGACTACTAATTCCGCGGATAACATTCTATGCAAATAACCGGCTGAGTGCCATGGGCAGAAAACATTGACACATACCTGCCAGAGGCCTATTCTGGGTCTGAAGAGTCCACCCTGGTCTCCAGCAACTCATCATCTCAGCACACACTTTGCCTGCACGCATGGAAACCGCCTCTCTCCACGAATGTCTTCACCTGCTAGGAAACACACGATGTCACTCAGCCAAAGGAGAGCACCGGCAAAGTCAACTGAAGCCCCCATTTTCAAGATTTTGCCCTCTGCTGCTCCACAGCCTCCGGTGGCACACCGCATGTGCGTCACTTCTCGCTAGACAAGGCCGAAATCCGGGCATCCAGGGCCCCAGCCGTCCAGAGTCTACGGATGGCGGCATATGGATCACCTCTTTGCCTCGTACAGCAGGGAGGCCTGGGCCCTAGACTGGCTCCGCTAGAGCTCCACGACCTCAGCTATTTTCCCTGACCTTCGGCCCGTGCCCTCGTGAGTGTGTCATCTCTACTTCCACTTCTCTTCCCACCACACTGAATCCGCCACCTGCGGATAGCTGAGCGTGGACATCAACATCTATCACTGGCTGCAGTGTCACAGGTCACTAGGTGTCTAGGCTCAGGCTGACCTTGGTTGTCTTCTGCCCAGGCAAGGAGCCTAATCCTGCCAAGGAAATCAGGACACGTGCTCACTGGCCGACATCCTTTCTTTCATCCACACAGCCGTCTAGATGAGGGTAAAGAGGCCAGGTAGGCCAGGTGAAGGCTGAGTGTGGGGCCTAAGGCTTCTTTCCCAATCGCCATGGTGACAGCCACCGGAAGGCTGGGCGGAACTTCTGACGGGGACGAGTCACAAACACTGAGCCAGTAGGAGAGGTCCAGCCTAAGCGACCAGTTCCGCAGAGCCCTCCATTTTACCCATGGACACACAACGGCCCCTTGCATCTTTGGCCACAAAATCCAGGGCACCCAGGGAATAACTTCACAGTAGGCAACCCCTGATGTGAACACGTTCGACACGCTGGGACAGCAGGCAGGTACCACTTTTCCACTTACGCTAGGATATCACTAGGCAAGGCGCCCTTCCTCAGCATCTGTGGCCTCTCTGTGTGTGTTCACTCAGAGGAATCTCTTCATTCTACCCCTGAGACACATCACAAGTATGAGGGGCCTGAGAGAGAGCCTAGAGATGGAACGGGGGAGGCTTCTGGCTGTACTGCTTCCCCGTGGGTAGAGAATAGCAGGTAGTCTCTCTGGAAGGTCTTACCTTCTGTTGACTGACATGCGCAATAGAGTAGGGGCAGACCCTGGCCAGGTGGAGCTTGTGGGCAGATGCAACCTCTCCTGTGACGAATGATTGCGCTGCTGCCTTGTATGGTGAAAACCTCCCCCCGCCAAGGCGGATGGGTAGAGAACATTGACCCACACCCGCCAGGGGCCTTTCCTGGGACTAAAGATCCCAACGTGGTCTCAACGTCGTCACCCTCTCAACACACACCTTTCCTGCACACGTAATCCTGCCTTTCTCCGTCAGGGCCCTATCCTACCAGGAAAAAAAGCAAGCCGCTCAAAAAGGCCGATGCCAGGGAAATCGAGGAAACACGGCCAGTTTCCAAATTTTTGCTGTCTACACGTCCCCGCCTCCGCTGCGAGGCTGCCTATGCGGCTGGGCTCCGAAGGCAAGGCCGAAATCCTGGCAGCCTGGGCCCCAGCAGTCCAATGCTTTATGGACGTGGGGACACGGATGACCTGTTCGCCACATACAGGAGGGATCCTTGGGCCCTTCGCTGGCTCGCCATTCAGCTCCACGACGTCCACTACTGGCCCTGGCCTTTGCTTTGGCTGGTGCCCCATTAAACGTGTGCTCCGGAGCGATGTTTCTCCACCCATCACTATCATTCTGCCACCAGGGGATCTGTGAGTGTGGGAGTCACCATTTGTCACTGGCAGCAGTGTCACAAGTCACTAGACTTCCAGCTACCCGCTGACCTAGGCTGCCTTCTGCCCCAGGCAAGGTCCCGAATCCTTTATCCCAGATGCTGACACCTGGGCACTGGCGGACATTGATTTTGATCAACACAGAGGTCTGAGTGAGGGTCAGAGGGCCAGGTAGGTGAAGTCAAGGCCAGGTGGGCGGGGCTAAGGCTTCTTTGCCATCACCATAGAGACAGTCCCCCCACCGCAAGAGTGGGCGGAGCTTGTCATGGGCCTGGTGACAAGACTGAGCCAATGGCAGAGATCCGGCCCGCCAGGCAGACGACACAGGGCCCTCCATTGTGACCTATGACACCTAGTGGCCACAGGATTGGAGCACACCCCGGGAAAGGCTACGCAGGCACAAGGGAGCCCCTGGTGCGGACTGCTTCAGGGCATTGGCAGAGCACGCCAGGTACCTCTTTCCCACTTTCCTGAGGATATCAGTAGGCAAGGCATCCCCACTCAGCATCTCTTGCCTCTCTCTGTCTCTCTCTGCTTGTGTTCCTTCTCTGAAATCTCTTCCTTCTCCCCCTTGTCACTTCACACCTTGGAGTGCCTGACAGAGGGCCTAGAGACCAAAGAGCAAAGGGGGAAGGCCTCTGGCTCTACTGCTTGCCCATGGGGAGAGAAGTTCTGGTAGTCTATCTGGAAGGTCTAGAGAGTAGTGATTGACTGGGGAGCTACATCACGGGCGGACCTGGCCAGGTGAAGCTTGACATCACCGTGGGACCTGGCCAGGTGAAGCTCGCTGACAAGTGGCGGCCTCTCCGGAGACTACTAATTCCGCGGATAACATTCTATGCAAATAACCGGCTGAGTGCCATGGGCAGAAAACATTGACACATACCTGCCAGAGGCCTATTCTGGGTCTGAAGAGTCCACCCTGGTCTCCAGCAACTCATCATCTCAGCACACACTTTGCCTGCACGCATGGAAACCGCCTCTCTCCACGAATGTCTTCACCTGCTAGGAAACACACGATGTCACTCAGCCAAAGGAGAGCACCGGCAAAGTCAACTGAAGTCCCCATTTTCAAGATTTTGCCCTCTGCTGCTCCACAGCCTCCGGTGGCACACCGCATGTGCGTCACTTCTCGCTAGACAAGGCCGAAATCCGGGCATCCAGGGCCCCAGCCGTCCAGAGTCTACGGATGGCGGCATATGGATCACCTCTTTGCCTCGTACAGCAGGGAGGCCTGGGCCCTAGACTGGCTCCGCTAGAGCTCCACGACCTCAGCTATTTTCCCTGACCTTCGGCCCGTGCCCTCGTGAGTGTGTCATCTCTACTTCCACTTCTCTTCCCACCACACTGAATCCGCCACCTGCGGATAGCTGAGCGTGGACATCAACATCTATCACTGGCTGCAGTGTCACAGGTCACTAGGTGTCTAGGCTCAGGCTGACCTTGGCTGTCTTCTGCCCAGGCAAGGAGCCTAATCCTGCCAAGGAAATCAGGACACGTGCTCACTGCCCGACATCCTTTCTTTCATCCACACGGCCGTCTAGATGAGGGTAAAGAGGCCAGGTAGGCCAGGTGAAGGCTGAGTGTGGGGCCTAAGGCTTCTTTCCCAATCGCCATGGTGACAGCCACCGGAAGGCTGGGCGGAACTTCTGACGGGGACGAGTCACAAACACTGAGCCAATAGGAGAGGTCCAGCCTAACCGGCCAGTTCCGCAGAGCCCTCCATTTTACCCATGGACACACAACGGCCCCTTGCGTCTTTGGCCACAAAATCCAGGGCACCCAGGGAATAACTCCACAGTAGGCAACCCCTGATGTCAACACGTTCGACACGCTGGGACAGCAGGCAGGTACCTCTTTTCCACTTACGCTAGGATATCACTAGGCAAGGCGCCCTTCCTCAGCATCTGTGGCCTCTCTGTATCTGTTCACTCAGAGGAATCTCTTCATTCTAACCCTGAGACACATCACAAGTATGAGGGGCCTGAGAGAGAACCTAGAGATGGAACGGGGGAGGCTTCTGGCTGTACTGCTTCCCCGTGGGTAGAGAATAGCAGGTAGTCTCTCTGGAAGGTCTTACCTTCTCTTGACTGACATGCGCAATAGAGTAGGGGCAGACCCTGGCCAGGTGGAGCTTGTGGGCAGATGCAACCTCTCCTGTGACGAATGATTGCGCTGCTGCCTTGTATGGTGAAAACCTCCCCCCGCCAAGGGGGATGGGTAGAGAACATTGACCCACACCCGCCAGGGGCCTTTCCTGGGACTAAAGATCCCAACATGGTCTCAACGTCGTCACCCTCTCAACACACACCTTTCCTGCACACGTGATCCTGCCTTTCTCCGTCAGGGCCCTATCCTACCAGGAAAAAAAGCAAGCCGCTCAAAAAGGCCGATGCCAGGGAAATCGAGGAAACACGGCCAGTTTCCAAATTTTTGCTGTCTACACGTCCCCGCCTCCGCTGCGAGGCTGCCTATGCGGCTGGGCTCCGAAGGCAAGGCCGAAATCCTGGCAGCCTGGGCCCCAGCAGTCCAATGCTTTATGGACGTGGGGACACGGATGACCTGTTCGCCACATACAGGAGGGATCCTTGGGCCCTTCGCTGGCTCGCCATTCAGCTCCACGACGTCCACTACTGGCCCTGGCCTTTGCTTTGGCTGGTGCCCCATTAAACGTGTGCTCCGGAGCAATGTTTCTCCACCCATCACCATCATTCTGCCACCAGGGGATCTGTGAGTGTGGAAGTCACCATTGGTCACTGGTAGCAGTGTCACAAGTCACTAGACTTCCAGCTACCCGCTGACCTAGGCTGCCTTCTGCCCCAGGCAAGGTCCCGAATCCTTTATCCCAGATGCTGACACCTGGGCACTGGCGGACATTGATTTTTATCAACACAGAGGTCTGAGTGAGGGTCAGAGGGCCAGGTAGGTGAAGTCAAGGCCAGGTGGGCGGGGCTAAGGCTTCTTTGCCATCACCATAGAGACAGTCCCCCCACCGCAAGAGTGGCCGGAGCTTGTCATGGGCCTGGTGACAAGACTGAGCCAATGGCAGAGATCCGGCCCGCCAGGCAGACGACACAGGGCCCTCCATTGTGACCTATGACACCTAGTGGCCACAGGATTTGAGCACACCCCGGGAAAGGCTACGCACGCACAAGGGAGCCCCTGGTGCGGACTGCTTCAGGGCATTGGCAGAGCACGCCAGGTACCTCTTTCCCACTTGCCTGAGGATATCAGTAGGCAAGGCATCCCCACTCAGCATCTCTTGCCTCTCTCTGTCTCTCTCTGCTTGTGTTCCTTCTCTGAAATCTCTTCCTTCTCCCCCTTGTCACTTCACACCTTGGAGTGCCTGACAGAGGGCCTAGAGACCAAAGGGCAAAGGGGGAAGGCCTCTGGCTCTACTGCTTGCCCATGGGGAGAGAAGTTCTGGTAGTCTATCTGGAAGGTCTAGAGAGTAGTGATTGACTGGGGAGCTACATCACGGGCGGACCTGGCCAGGTGAAGCTCGCTGACAAGTGGCGGCCTCTCCGAAGACTACTAATTCCGCGGATAACATTCTATGCAAATAACCGGCTGAGTGCCATGGGCAGAAAACATTGACACATACCTGCCAGAGGCCTATTCTGGGTCTGAAGAGTCCACCCTGGTCTCCAGCAACTCATCATCTCAGCACACACTTTGCCTGCACGCATGGAAACCGCCTCTCTCCACGAATGTCTTCACCTGCTAGGAAACACACGATGTCACTCAGCCAAAGGAGAGCACCGGCAAAGTCAACTGAAGCCCCCATTTTCAAGATTTTGCCCTCTGCTGCTCCACAGCCTCCGGTGGCACACCGCATGTGCGTCACTTCTCGCTAGACAAGGCCGAAATCCGGGCATCCAGGGCCCCAGCCGTCCAGAGTCTACGGATGGCGGCATATGGATCACCTCTTTGCCTCGTACAGCAGGGAGGCCTGGGCCCTAGACTGGCTCCGCTAGAGCTCCACGACCTCAGCTATTTTCCCTGACCTTCGGCCCGTGCCCTCGTGAGTGTGTCATCTCTACTTCCACTTCTCTTCCCACCACACTGAATCCGCCACCTGCGGATAGCTGAGCGTGGACATCAACATCTATCACTGGCTGCAGTGTCACAGGTCACTAGGTGTCTAGGCTCAGGCTGACCTTGGTTGTCTTCTGCCCAGGCAAGGAGCCTAATCCTGCCAAGGAAATCAGGACACGTGCTCACTGGCCGACATCCTTTCTTTCATCCACACAGCCGTCTAGATGAGGGTAAAGAGGCCAGGTAGGCCAGGTGAAGGCTGAGTGTGGGGCCTAAGGCTTCTTTCCCAATCGCCATGGTGACAGCCACCGGAAGGCTGGGCGGAACTTCTGACGGGGACGAGTCACAAACACTGAGCCAGTAGGAGAGGTCCAGCCTAAGCGACCAGTTCCGCAGAGCCCTCCATTTTACCCATGGACACACAACGGCCCCTTGCATCTTTGGCCACAAAATCCAGGGCACCCAGGGAATAACTTCACAGTAGGCAACCCCTGATGTGAACACGTTCGACACGCTGGGACAGCAGGCAGGTACCACTTTTCCACTTACGCTAGGATATCACTAGGCAAGGCGCCCTTCCTCAGCATCTGTGGCCTCTCTGTGTGTGTTCACTCAGAGGAATCTCTTCATTCTACCCCTGAGACACATCACAAGTATGAGGGGCCTGAGAGAGAGCCTAGAGATGGAACGGGGGAGGCTTCTGGCTGTACTGCTTCCCCGTGGGTAGAGAATAGCAGGTAGTCTCTCTGGAAGGTCTTACCTTCTCTTGACTGACATGCGCAATAGAGTAGGGGCAGACCCTGGCCAGGTGGAGCTTGTGGGCAGATGCAACCTCTCCTGTGACGAATGATTGCGCTGCTGCCTTGTATGGTGAAAACCTCCCCCCGCCAAGGCGGATGGGTAGAGAACATTGACCCACACCCGCCAGGGGCCTTTCCTGGGACTAAAGATCCCAACGTGGTCTCAACGTCGTCACCCTCTCAACACACACCTTTCCTGCACACGTAATCCTGCCTTTCTCCGTCAGGGCCCTATCCTACCAGGAAAAAAAGCAAGCCGCTCAAAAAGGCCGATGCCAGGGAAATCGAGGAAACACGGCCAGTTTCCAAATTTTTGCTGTCTACACGTCCCCGCCTCCGCTGCGAGGCTGCCTATGCGGCTGGGCTCCGAAGGCAAGGCCGAAATCCTGGCAGCCTGGGCCCCAGCAGTCCAATGCTTTATGGACGTGGGGACACGGATGACCTGTTCGCCACATACAGGAGGGATCCTTGGGCCCTTCGCTGGCTCGCCATTCAGCTCCACGACGTCCACTACTGGCCCTGGCCTTTGCTTTGGCTGGTGCCCCATTAAACGTGTGCTCCGGAGCGATGTTTCTCCACCCATCACTATCATTCTGCCACCAGGGGATCTGTGAGTGTGGGAGTCACCATTTGTCACTGGCAGCAGTGTCACAAGTCACTAGACTTCCAGCTACCCGCTGACCTAGGCTGCCTTCTGCCCCAGGCAAGGTCCCGAATCCTTTATCCCAGATGCTGACACCTGGGCACTGGCGGACATTGATTTTGATCAACACAGAGGTCTGAGTGAGGGTCAGAGGGCCAGGTAGGTGAAGTCAAGGCCAGGTGGGCGGGGCTAAGGCTTCTTTGCCATCACCATAGAGACAGTCCCCCCACCGCAAGAGTGGGCGGAGCTTGTCATGGGCCTGGTGACAAGACTGAGCCAATGGCAGAGATCCGGCCCGCCAGGCAGACGACACAGGGCCCTCCATTGTGACCTATGACACCTAGTGGCCACAGGATTGGAGCACACCCCGGGAAAGGCTACGCAGGCACAAGGGAGCCCCTGGTGCGGACTGCTTCAGGGCATTGGCAGAGCACGCCAGGTACCTCTTTCCCACTTTCCTGAGGATATCAGTAGGCAAGGCATCCCCACTCAGCATCTCTTGCCTCTCTCTGTCTCTCTCTGCTTGTGTTCCTTCTCTGAAATCTCTTCCTTCTCCCCCTTGTCACTTCACACCTTGGAGTGCCTGACAGAGGGCCTAGAGACCAAAGAGCAAAGGGGGAAGGCCTCTGGCTCTACTGCTTGCCCATGGGGAGAGAAGTTCTGGTAGTCTATCTGGAAGGTCTAGAGAGTAGTGATTGACTGGGGAGCTACATCACGGGCGGACCTGGCCAGGTGAAGCTTGACATCACCGTGGGACCTGGCCAGGTGAAGCTCGCTGACAAGTGGCGGCCTCTCCGGAGACTACTAATTCCGCGGATAACATTCTATGCAAATAACCGGCTGAGTGCCATGGGCAGAAAACATTGACACATACCTGCCAGAGGCCTATTCTGGGTCTGAAGAGTCCACCCTGGTCTCCAGCAACTCATCATCTCAGCACACACTTTGCCTGCACGCATGGAAACCGCCTCTCTCCACGAATGTCTTCACCTGCTAGGAAACACACGATGTCACTCAGCCAAAGGAGAGCACAGGCAAAGTCAACTGAAGCCCCCATTTTCAAGATTTTGCCCTCTGCTGCTCCACAGCCTCCGGTGGCACACTGCATGTGCGTCACTTCTCGGTAGACAAGGCCAAAATCCGGGCATCCAGGGCCCCAGCCGTCCAGAGTCTACGGATGGCGGCATATGGATCACCTCTTTGCCTCGTACAGCAGGGAGGCCTGGGCCCTAGACTGGCTCCGCTAGAGCTCCACGACCTCAGCTATTTTCCCTGACCTTCGGCCCGTGCCCTCGTGAGTGTGTCATCTCTACTTCCACTTCTCTTCCCACCACACTGAATCCGCCACCTGCGGATAGCTGAGCGTGGACATCAACATCTATCACTGGCTGCAGTGTCACAGGTCACTAGGTGTCTAGGCTCAGGCTGACCTTGGCTGTCTTCTGCCCAGGCAAGGAGCCTAATCCTGCCAAGGAAATCAGGACACGTGCTCACTGGCCGACATCCTTTCTTTAATCCACACGGCCGTCTAGACGAGGGTAAAGAGGCCAGGTAGGCCAGGTGAAGGCTGAGTGTGGGGCCTAAGGCTTCTTTCCCAATCGCCATGGTGACAGCCACCGGAAGGCTGGGCGGAACTTCTGACGGGGACGAGTCACAAACACTGAGCCAATAGGAGAGGTCCAGCCTAACCGGCCAGTTCCGCAGAGCCCTCCATTTTACCCATGGACACACAACGGCCCCTTGCGTCTTTGGCCACAAAATCCAGGGCACCCAGGGAATAACTTCACAGTAGGCAACCCCTGATGTCAACACGTTCGACACGCTGGGACAGCAGGCAGGTACCTCTTTTCCACTTACGCTAGGATATCACTAGGCAAGGCGCCCTTCCTCAGCATCTGTGGCCTCTCTGTATCTGTTCACTCAGAGGAATCTCTTCATTCTACCCCTGAGACACATCACAAGTATGAGGGGCCTGAGAGAGAGCCTAGAGATGGAACGGGGGAGGCTTCTGGCTGTACTGCTTCCCCGTGGGTAGAGAATAGCAGGTAGTCTCTCTGGAAGGTCTTAGCTTCTGTTGACTGATATGCGCAATACAGTAGGGGCGGACCCTGGCCAGGTGGAGCTTGTGGGCAGATGCAACCTCTCCGCCGACGAATGATTGCGCTGCTGCCTTGTATGGTGAAAACCTCCCCCCGCCAAGGGGGATGGGTAGAGAACATTGACCCACACCCGCCAGGGGCCTTTCCTGGGACTAAAGATCCCAACGTGGTCTCAACGTCGTCACCCTCTCAACACACACCTTTCCTGCACACGTAATCCTGCCTTTCTCCGTCAGAGCCCTATCCTACCAGGAAAAAAAGCAAGCCGCTCAAAAAGGCCGATGCCAGGGACATCGAGGAAACACGGCCAGTTTCCAAATTTTTGCTGTCTACACGTTCCCGCCTCCGCTGCGAGGCTGCCTATGCGGCCGGGCTCCGAAGGCAAGGCCGAAATCCTGGCAGCCTGGGCCCCAGCAGTCCAATGCTTTATGGACGTGGGGACACGGATGACCTGTTCGCCACATACAGGAGGGATCCTTGGGCCCTTCGCTGGCTCGCCATTCAGCTCCACGACGTCCACTACTGGCCCTGGCCTTTGCTTTGGCTGGTGCCCCATTAAACGTGTGCTCCGGAGCGATGTTTCTCCACCCATCACTATCATTCTGCCACCAGGGGATCTGTGAGTGTGGGAGTCACTATTGGTCACTGGCATCAGTGTCACAAGTCACTAGACTTCCAGCTACCCGCTGACCTAGGCTGCCTTCTGCCCCAGGCAAGGTCCCGAATCCTTTATCCCAGATGCTGACACCTGGGCACTGGCGGACATTGATTTTGATCAACACAGAGGTCTGAGTGAGGGTCAGAGGGCCAGGTAGGTGAAGTCAAGGCCAGGTGGGTGGGGCTAAGGCTTCTTTGCCATCACCATAGAGACAGTCCCCCCACCGCAAGAGTGGGCGGAGCTTGTCATGGGCCTGGTGACAAGACTGAGCCAATGGCAGAGATCCGGCCCGCCAGGCAGATGACACAGGGCCCTCCATTGTGACCTATGACCCCTAGTGGCCACAGGATTTGAGCACACCCCGGGAAAGGCTACGCAGGCACAAGGGAGCCCCTGGTGCGGACTGCTTCAGGGCATTGGCAGAGCACGCCAGGTACCTCTTTCCCACTTGCCTGAGGATATCAGTAGGCAAGGCATCCCCACTCAGCATCTCTTGCCTCTCTCTGTCTCTCTCTGCTTGTGTTCCTTCTCTGAAATCTCTTCCTTCTCCCCCTTGTCACTTCACACCTTGGAGTGCCTGACAGAGGGCCTAGAGACCAAAGAGCAAAGGGGGAAGGCCTCTGGCTCTACTGCTTGCCCATGGGGAGAGAAGTTCTGGTAGTCTATCTGGAAGGTCTAGAGAGTAGTGATTGACTGGGGAGCTACATCACGGGCGGACCTGGCCAGGTGAAGCTTGACATCACCGTGGGACCTGGCCAGGTGAAGCTCGCTGACAAGTGGCGGCCTCTCCGGAGACTACTAATTCCGCGGATAACATTCTATGCAAATAACCGGCTGAGTGCCATGGGCAGAAAACATTGACACATACCTGCCAGAGGCCTACTCTGGGTCTGAAGAGTCCACCCTGGTCTCCAGCAACTCATCATCTCAGCACACACTTTGCCTGCACGCATGGAAACCGCCTCTCTCCACGAATGTCTTCACCTGCTAGGAAACACACGATGTCACTCAGCCAAAGGAGAGCACAGGCCAAGTCAACTGAAGCCCCCATTTTCAAGATTTTGCCCTCTGCTGCTCCACAGCCTCCGGTGGCACACCGCATGTGCGTCACTTCTCGCTAGACAAGGCCGAAATCCGGGCATCCAGGGCCCCAGCCATCCAGAGTCTACGGATGGCGACATATGGATCACCACTTTGCCTTGTACAGCAGGGAGGCCTGGGCCCTAGACTGGCTCCGCTAGAGCTCCACGACCTCAGCTATTTTCCCTGACCTTCGGCCCGTGCCCTCGTGAGTGTGTCATCTCTACTTCCACTTCTCTTCCCACCACACTGAATCCGCCACCTGCGGATAGCTGAGCGTGGACATCAACATCTATCACTGGCTGCAGTGTCACAGGTCACTAGGTGTCTAGGCTCAGGCTGACCTTGGCTGTCTTCTGCCCAGGCAAGGAGCCTAATCCTGCCAAGGAAATCAGGACACGTGCTCACTGGCCGACATCCTTTCTTTCATCCACACAGCCGTCTAGATGAGGGGAAAGAGGCCAGGTAGGCCAGGTGAAGGCTGAGTGTGGGGCCTAAGGCTTCTTTCCCAATCGCCATGGTGACATCCACCGGAAGGCTGGGCGGAACTTCTGACAGGGACGAGTCACAAACACTGAGCCAGTAGGAGAGGTCCAGCCTAAGCGACCAGTTCCGCAGAGCCCTCCATTTTACCCATGGACACACAACGGCCCCTTGCGTCTTTGGCCACAAAATCCAGGGCACCCAGGGAATAACTTCACAGTAGGCAACCCCTGATGTCAACACGTTCGACACGCTGGGACAGCAGGCAGGTACCACTTTTCCACTTACGCTAGGATATCACTAGGCAAGGCGCCCTTCCTCAGCATCTGTGGCCTCTCTGTGTGTGTTCACTCAGAGGAATCTCTTCATGCTACCCCTGAGACACATCACAAGTATGAGGGGCCTGAGAGAGAGCCTAGAGATGGAACGGGGGAGGCTTCTGGCTGTACTGCTTCCCCGTGGGTAGAGAATAGCAGGTAGTCTCTCTGGAAGGTCTTACCTTCTGTTGACTGACATGCGCAATAGAGTAGGGGCAGACCCTGGCCAGGTGGAGCTTGTGGGCAGATGCAACCTCTCCTGTGACGAATGATTGCGCTGCTGCCTTGTATGGTGAAAACCTCCCCCCCCAAGGCGGATGGGTAGAGAACATTGACCCACACCCGCCAGGGGCCTTTCCTGGGACTAAAGATCCCAACATGGTCTCAACGTCGTCACCCTCTCAACACACACCTTTCCTGCACACGTGATCCTGCCTTTCTCCGTCAGGGCCCTATCCTACCAGGAAAAAAAGCAAGCCGCTCAAAAAGGCCGATGCCAGGGAAATCGAGGAAACACGGCCAGTTTCCAAATTTTTGCTGTCTACACGTCCCCGCCTCCGCTGCGAGGCTGCCTATGTGGCCGGGCTCCGAAGGCAAGGCCGAAATCCTGGCAGCCTGGGCCCCAGCAGTCCAATGCTTTATGGACGTGGGGACACGGATGACCTGTTCGCCACATACAGGAGGGATCCTTGGGCCCTTCGCTGGCTCGCCATTCAGCTCCACGACGTCCACTACTGGCCCTGGCCTTTGCTTTGGCTGGTGCCCCATTAAACGTGTGCTCCGGAGCAATGTTTCTCCACCCATCACTATCATTCTGCCACCAGGGGATCTGTGAGTGTGGGAGTCACCATTGGTCACTGGCAGCAGTGTCACAAGTCACTAGACTTCCAGCTACCCGCTGACCTAGGCTGCCTTCTGCCCCAGGCAAGGTCCCGAATCCTTTATCGCAGATGCTGACACCTGGGCACTGGCGGACATTGATTTTTATCAACACAGAGGTCTGAGTGAGGGTCAGAGGGCCAGGTAGGTGAAGTCAAGGCCAGATGGGCGGGGCTAAGGCTTCTTTGCCATCACCATAGAGACAGTCCCCCCACCGCAAGAGTGGGCAGAGCTTGTCATGGGCCTGGTGACAAGACTGAGCCAATGGCAGAGATCCGGCCCGCCAGGCAGATGACACAGGGCCCTCCATTGTGACCTATGACACCTAGTGGCCACAGGATTGGAGCACACCCCGGGAAAGGCTACGCAGGCACAAGGGAGCCCCTGGTGCGGACTGCTTCAGGGCACTGGCAGAGCACGCCAGGTACCTCTTTCCCACTTGCCTGAGGATATCAGTAGGCAAGGCATCCCCACTCAGCATCTCTTGCCTCTCTCTGTCTCTCTCTGCTTGTGTTCCTTCTCTGAAATCTCTTCCTTCTCCCCCTTGTCACTTCACACCTTGGAGTGCCTGACAGAGGGCCTAGAGACCAAAGAGCAAAGGGGGAAGGCCTCTGGCTCTACTGCTTGCCCATGGGGAGAGAAGTTCTGGTAGTCTATCTGGAAGGTCTAGAGAGTAGTAATTGACTGGGGAGCTACATCACGGGCGGACCTGGCCAGGTGAAGCTTGACATCACCGTGGGACCTGGCCAGGTGAAGCTCGCTGACAAGTGGCGGCCTCTCCGGAGACTACTAATTCCGCGGATAACATTCTATGCAAATAACCGGCTGAGTGCCATGGGCAGAAAACATTGACACATACCTGCCAGAGGCCTATTCTGGGTCTGAAGAGTCCACCCTGGTCTCCAGCAACTCATCATCTCAGCACACACTTTGCCTGCACGCATGGAAACCGCCTCTCTCCACGAATGTCTTCACCTGCTAGGAAACACACGATGTCACTCAGCCAAAGGAGAGCACAGGCAAAGTCAACTGAAGCCCCCATTTTCAAGATTTTGCCCTCTGCTGCTCCACAGCCTCCGGTGGCACACCGCATGTGCGTCACTTCTCGCTAGACAAGGCCGAAATCCGGGCATCCAGGGCCCCAGCCGTCCAGAGTCTACGGATGGCGGCATATGGATCACCTCTTTGCCTCGTACAGCAGGGAGGCCTGGGCCCTAGACTGGCTCCGCTAGAGCTCCACGACCTCAGCTATTTTCCCTGACCTTCGGCCCGTGCCCTCGTGAGTGTGTCATCTCTACTTCCACTTCTCTTCCCACCACACTGAATCCGCCACCTGCGGATAGCTGAGCGTGGACATCAACATCTATCACTGGCTGCAGTGTCACAGGTCACTAGGTGTCTAGGCTCAGGCTGACCTTGGCTGTCTTCTGCCCAGGCAAGGAGCCTAATCCTGCCAAGGAAATCAGGACACGTGCTCACTGCCCGACATCCTTTCTTTCATCCACACGGCCGTCTAGATGAGGGTAAAGAGGCCAGGTAGGCCAGGTGAAGGCTGAGTGTGGGGCCTAAGGCTTCTTTCCCAATCGCCATGGTGACAGCCACTGGAAGGCTGGGCGGAACTTCTGACGGGGACGAGTCACAAACACTGAGCCAGTAGGAGAGGTCCAGCCTAAGCGACCAGTTCCGCAGAGCCCTCCATTTTACCCATGGACACACAACGGCCCCTTGCGTCTTTGGCCACAAAATTCAGGGCACCCAGGGAATAACTTCACAGTAGGCAACCCCTGATGTGAACACGTTCGACACGCTGGGACAGCAGGCAGGTACCACTTTTCCACTTACGCTAGGATATCACTAGGCAAGGCGCCCTTCCTCAGCATCTGTGGCCTCTCTGTGTGTGTTCACTCAGAGGAATCTCTTCATTCTACCCCTGAGACACATCACAAGTATGAGGGGCCTGAGAGAGAGCCTAGAGATGGAACGGGGAAGGCTTCTGGCTGTACTGCTTCCCCGTGGGTAGAGAATAGCAGGTAGTCTCTCTGGAAGTTCTTAGCTTCTCTTGACTGACATGCGCAATACAGTAGGGGCGGACCCTGGCCAGGTGGAGCTTGTGGGCAGATGCAACCTCTCCTGTGACGAATGATTGCGCTGCTGCCTTGTATGGTGAAAACCTCCCCCCCCCAAGGGGGATGGGTAGAGAACATTGACCCACACCCGCCAGGGGCCTTTCCTGGGACTAAAGATCCCAACATGGTCTCAACGTCGTCACCCTCTCAACACACACCTTTCCTGCACACGTGATCCTGCCTTTCTCCGTCAGGGCCCTATCCTACCAGGAAAAAAAGCAAGCCGCTCAAAAAGGCCGATGCCAGGGAAATCGAGGAAACACGGCCAGCTTCCAAATTTTTGCTGTCTACACGTCCCCGCCTCCGCTGCGAGGCTGCCTATGTGGCCGGGCTCCGAAGGCAAGGCCGAAATCCTGGCAGCCTGGGCCCCAGCAGTCCAATGCTTTATGGACGTGGGGACACGGATGACCTGTTCGCCACATACAGGAGGGATCCTTGGGCCCTTCGCTGGCTCGCCATTCAGCTCCACGACGTCCACTACTGGCCCTGGCCTTTGCTTTGGCTGGTGCCCCATTAAACGTGTGCTCCGGAGCGATGTTTCTCCACCCATCACTATCATTCTGCCACCAGGGGATCTGTGAGTGTGGGAGTCACCATTGGTCACTGGCAGCAGTGTCACAAGTCACTAGACTTCCAGCTACCCGCTGACCTAGGCTGCCTTCTGCCCCAGGCAAGGTCCCGAATCCTTTATCCCAGATGCTGACACCTGGGCACTGGCGGACATTGATTTTGATCAACACAGAGGTCTGAGTGAGGGTCAGAGGGCCAGGTAGGTGAAGTCAAGGCCAGGTGGGCGGGGCTAAGGCTTCTTTGCCATCACCATAGAGACAGTCCCCCCACCGCAAGAGTGGGCGGAGCTTGTCATGGGCCTGGTGACAAGACTGAGCCAATGGCAGAGATCCGGCCCGCCAGGCAGACGACACAGGGCCCTCCATTGTGACCTATGACACCTAGTGGCCACAGGATTGGAGCACACCCCGGGAAAGGCTACGCAGGCACAAGGGAGCCCCTGGTGCGGACTGCTTCAGGGCATTGGCAGAGCACGCCAGGTACCTCTTTCCCACTTGCCTGAGGATATCAGTAGGCAAGGCATCCCCACTCAGCATCTCTTGCCTCTCTCTGTCTCTCTCTGCTTGTGTTCCTTCTCTGAAATCTCTTCCTTCTCCCCTTGTCACTTCACACCTTGGAGTGCCTGACAGAGGGCCTAGAGACCAAAGAGCAAAGGGGGAAGGCCTCTGGCTCTACTGCTTGCCCATGGGGAGAGAAGTTCTGGTAGTCTATCTGGAAGATCTAGAGAGTAGTGATTGATTGGGGAGCTACATCACGGGCGGACCTGGCCAGGTGAAGCTTGACATCACCGTGGGACCTGGCCAGGTGAAGCTCGCTGACAAGTGGCGGCCTCTCCGGAGACTACTAATTCCGCGGATAACATTCTATGCAAATAACCGGCTGAGTGCCATGGGCAGAAAACATTGACACATACCTGCCAGAGGCCTATTCTGGGTCTGAAGAGTCCACCCTGGTCTCCAGCAACTCATCATCTCAGCACACACTTTGCCTGCACGCATGGAAACCGCCTCTCTCCACGAATGTCTTCACCTGCTAGGAAACACACGATGTCACTCAGCCAAAGGAGAGCACAGGCAAAGTCAACTGAAGCCCCCATTTTCAAGATTTTGCCCTCTGCTGCTCCACAGCCTCCGGTGGCACACTGCATGTGCGTCACTTCTCGGTAGACAAGGCCAAAATCCGGGCATCCAGGGCCCCAGCCGTCCAGAGTCTACGGATGGCGGCATATGGATCACCTCTTTGCCTCGTACAGCAGGGAGGCCTGGGCCCTAGACTGGCTCCGCTAGAGCTCCACGACCTCAGCTATTTTCCCTGACCTTCGGCCCGTGCCCTCGTGAGTGTGTCATCTCTACTTCCACTTCTCTTCCCACCACACTGAATCCGCCACCTGCGGATAGCTGAGCGTGGACATCAACATCTATCACTGGCTGCAGTGTCACAGGTCACTAGGTGTCTAGGCTCAGGCTGACCTTGGCTGTCTTCTGCCCAGGCAAGGAGCCTAATCCTGCCAAGGAAATCAGGACACGTGCTCACTGGCCGACATCCTTTCTTTCATCCACACAGCGGTCTAGATGAGGGGAAAGAGGCCAGGTAGGCCAGGTGAAGGCTGAGTTTGGGGCCTAAGGCTTCTTTCCCAATCGCCATGGTGACAGCCACTGGAAGGCTGGGCGGAACTTCTGACGGGGACGAGTCACAAACACTGAGCCAGTAGGAGAGGTCCAGCCTAACAGGTCAGTTCCACAGAGCCCTCCATTTTACCCATGGACACACAACGGCCCCTTGCGTCTTTGGCCACAAAATCCAGGGCACCCAGGGAATAACTTCACAGTAGGCAACCCCTGATGTCAACACGTTCGACACGCTGGGACAGCAGGCAGGTACCTCTTTTCCACTTACGCTAGGATATCACTAGGCAAGGCGCCCTTCCTCAGCATCTGTGGCCTCTCTGTGTGTGTTCACTCAGAGGAATCTCTTCATTCTACCCCTGAGACACATCACAAGTATGAGGGGCCTGAGAGAGAGCCTAGAGATGGAACGGGGGAGGCTTCTGGATGTAGCGATTCCTTGTGGATAGAGAATAGCAGGTAGTCTCTCTGGAAGGTCTTAGCTTCTGTTGATTGACACGCGCAATACAGTAGGGGTGGACACTGGCCAGGTGGAGCTTGTGGGCAGATGCAACCTCTCCAGCGACGAATAATTCTGCCGCTGCTTTGTGTGGTGAAAACCTCCCCCCTCCAACTGGGATGGGCAGAGAACATTGACCCACAGCTTCCAGTGGCCTCTCCTGGGACTAAAGATCCCAACCTGGTCTCAGCGTCGTCACTCTCTAAGCACACACCTTTTCTCCATACATAAGCCTGGCTTTCTCTGTCAGTGCATTATCCTACTAGGAAAAAAAGCATGTTGCTCAGAAAGGGCGATGCCAGGGAAATCGAGGAGACACTGCCATTTTGCAAATTTTTGCTGTCTCCATGTCCCTGCCTCTGGTGGAAGGCTTCGTATGTGGCCGGGCTCCGAAGGCAAGGCCTAAATCCTGGCAGCCCGGGCCCCAGCATTCCAGTGGCTTATGGATGTGGGGACACGGATGACCCGTTTGCCGCATTTAGAAAATCAACATTCAGTATAGAACATAGAGTATGGAATAGAGAATATAGAAAATATAGAATATGGAAGAATATAGAATATTGAATATAGAATATAGAATGTAGAATACAAAACACACATTATGAAATAAATTATAAATTACACAGAACATAGGATATATATTATAGAATATAGAAGAAAATAGAATATAGAATGTAAAATAGAGAATACACAATATAGAAGAATATAGGACAAATGGAGAATATGGAGTATAGAATATAGAAAAATATAGTATGTATAAAGATAGAATATGGAAGAACATAGACTATAGAATACAGAATATAGAGGAATTTAAAATATAGAATGTAGAATATAGAATATGGAATATAAAATATGCAATATAGAATATGAAAGAATATTGTATGAAGGCAAATATGGAATATAGAACATCGAATATAGAATACAGAGTATGGAATAGAGAATATACAAAAATAGAGAATGTAGAAAAACATCGAAGAACACAGATCACAGAATATAGAGACTTTAAAATATAGAATATGATACAGAGAACACTGAAGATACAATACAGAATACAAACGAACTTTGAAAATAGAAGAATATAGTGTATAGAAGATTTGGAATAAAGAAGAGTATAGAATATATGTTATAGAAGAACACAGCATAAAGAATACAGAATATAGAAGAAAATAGAATATAAATTCAGAATATAGAATACAGAAGAATATAATATGTACAATGTAGAATAGCGATTATAGAATGCAAACTATAGAATGAAGAATATAGGAGAATATAAATTACAGAATACAGAAGATAATAAATTATACAATATACATGATTATGGAAAATACAAGGTAGAATGTAAAATGTAGAATATAGGAGAAAATGGAATACAGAATATACAAGAATATGGAATGTTGAATATAGTATCAAGAATATGGAATATAGAATACACAAAAATATAGTATATGTAAAATATAGAAAAAAGAAGATTGAATATAGAACATAGAATACAGAAAAATCTAGAATATAGAATCTAGAAGAATATAGACTGTAGAATTTAGAATACAGAAATGTAGAATATAGAAGAGTTTAGAATATAGAACGTAGAATATACAGTATAGAATACAGAATATGGAATATACAACCTAGACTATGGAAAAACATAGAAATAGAATATAAAAGAATATAGAACATAGAAGAATATAGAATATAAAATACAGAATATAGAGTATAGAAGAATTTAGAACATAGAATATAGAATATGGACTATACAATACAGAGGAATATAGTATATAGAATATAGAACATAGAAGATACAATACAGAATATAAGAGAAAAAAGAATATAGATTATAGAAGAATATAGAATATGGAAAATATGAGAATGTAGAATATAATTATAGAAGAATATAGAATGTTGAAAAATATAGAATACAGAATATAGGAAAACATAGAGCATAAATTTAGAATATAGAAGATACAGATGTATGAATGCAGAATATAGAAGAATAAAGAATATAGATGACAGACTACAGAATATAGAAGATAGAACACAGAAGAAAATAGAATATTGAAAAATATAGGGTATAGGATATACACTACTGAAGAATACAGAATACAGAAAGTAGAAGAATATAGATTACAAACTATAGAAGAATATAGAATGTAGAATAGAGAATACGGAATAGACTGTAAAAAAGAATATTAGATTACAGAAGAATATAGAGATTAGAAGGCAGAATATACAATAAAAATATAGAAGATAGAAGAATACAGAATTCAGAAAAATTTAGAACATAAAATGTGGAATACAGAAAAAATAGAATATAAAATGTAGAATGGAGAACATGGAATATGGAATAGGGTACAGAGAAGAATAAAGAATATTGAAAAATTTAAAATATAGAATGTAGACTGCAGAATATTGAATATAGAATTTAGAATGTACAATATAGAATACAGCAGACAGAAGAATATAGATTATAAGTGAAGAATATAGAATAAGAATGTAGAAGAGTATAGAATGCAGAACATAGAAGAATACAGAATGCAGAATGTAGAATACAGAATAAGGAATATAGAATGTAGAATACAGAAGAATATAGTATATAAAAATATAGAATATAGAACATTGACTATGGAATATAGAATACAGAGTATGAAATAGAGAATATAGAAAAAATATAGAATAGAGATAAATATAGACTATAGAATAGAATATGTACAAAGTAGAATTTAGAATATAAAATATAGAATATAGACCATAGAATACAGAGGAATATAGATTATAGAATATAGAAGATTCTGGAATATAGAATGTAGAATTAAATACAGAATATAGGAGATGGAATATAAGAGAATATAGAATGCAGAATATAGTATACAGAATATGCAATATGGAATATAGAATACGGAAAATTATAAAATATATACACTATAGAAAAAATTGAATATAGAATACAGACAATGGAACACAGAAAAATACAGAAAATGTAGAATGTAAAATACAGAATATACAATATAGAAGAATATACAACACAGACTATGGAAGAATATAGAGTATAGAATGTAGAATACAGAATACAGAAAATTATATAGAAAAGTATATAATATAGAAAAAGAACACTGAATATGCAACACAGAGTATGGAATATAGAATATAGAAGAACATAGAATATACAATGTAGAATACAAAATATAGAATATGAGATAAAGCATAAAGAACACAGAATATAGAACAATATAGATTAAAGAATATAGAAGATAATGGAATATAGAATATAAAACGCAGAATATACAATATAGAAGAATATAGAATACAGAATATAGACGAATATAGAATATAGAAGGAAGAATGAAGAATATGGAATATAGAATACAGAAAAATATAGTATGTAGAAAAATATAGAAGAATATGGAAGAAAAAAGAATACAGAACATAGAATATGGAAGAATTTAAAATATACAATGCAGAAAGTAGAATATGAAATGAGCAATATAGAATATAGAGGAATATTGTATGTAGAAAAATATAGAATATAGAACATCGAATATAGACTAGAGTATGGAATATAGAACATACAAAAATATAGAATACAGAGGAACATCGATTATAGAATGTAAAGAATTTCAAATATAGAATATGGAACATAGAACACTGAAGATAGAATACAGAATATAAAAGAACTTTGAAAATAGAAGAATATAGTGTATAGAGGATTTGGAATAAATAAGGATATAGAATATACATTATAGAAGAATACAGCATAGATAACAGAATATAGAAGAACATAGAATATATGTTTAGAATATAGAATACAGAAGAATATAAAATGTACAATGTGAAATACAGATTACAGAATGCAAAATATAAAATGAAGAATATAGGAGAATATAGATTATAGAATATTATAAATTATAAAATACAGAAGATTATGGAATATAGAATGTAGAATGTAAAATATAGAATGTAGGAGAATATGGAATACGGAATATAGAAGAACATAGAATGTTGAATATAGTATCAAGAATATGGAATATAGAATACACAAAAATACAGTATATGTAAAAATATAGAAAATGGAAGATTGAATATAGAACATAGCATACAGAAGAATATAGAATACAGAATGTAGAATATAGAAGATTTTAGAATATAGAATGTAGAATATACTTTATGTAATATAGAATACAGAAGAATATAGTATAGAGAAAAATATAGAATATACAACATAGAACATCGAATATAGAATGGAGAGTATGGAATATAAGAAAAGGAAAATATAGAATATAGAAGAACATAGAATTTAGAATGTGGAATATAGAATACAGAGGAATTTGGAATATAGTATACAATACAGGGTATTAATAGGGAATATAGAAAAGTATAGAATAGAGATAAATATAGAATATAGAATAGAGTATGTACAAAGTACAATACAGAATATAGAGTATAAAATATAGAATAAAGAACATAGAATATAGAAGAATATACATTACAGAATATAGAAAATTCTGGAATATAGAATATAGAAGATGGAATATAAGAGAATATAGAATGTAGAATATAGTTTATAGAATATGCAATATGGAATACAGCATACTGAAATTATAAAAAATATAGACTATAGGAAAAAACATTGAATATAGAATACAGACAATGGAATATAGAAAAATATAGAATGTAGAATATAGAATGTAGAATACAGAATATAAAATATAGAATAAAAAATACATAATATAGAGAGTATACATTATAGAATATAGAAGATTATGGAATATAGAATGTACAATGTAAAATACAGAATATACAATATAGAACAATATATGGTACAGACTATAGAAGAATAGAGTATAGAATGTAGAATATAGAATACAGAAAATTATACAGAAAAATATAGAATATAGAAAAAGAACATTGAATATAGAACACAGAGTATGGAATATAGAATATAGAAAAAATAGAATATAGAAGAACATACAATGTAGAATACAAAATATAGAATAAGAAATAAAGCATAAAGAACACAGAATATAGAAGAATACAGATTATAGAATATAGAAATAATGGAATATAGAATATAGAATGTAAAATACAGAATCTACAACATAGAAGAATATAGAATTCAGAATATAGAATAATATAAAATATAGAAGGAAGAATGTAGAATATGGAATGTAGAATACAGAAAATTATAGTATATAGAAAAATACAGAATATGGAAGAACATAGAATAAAGAATTTAGAATGTAGAATACAGAACATAGAATATGGAAGAATTTAAAATATACAATGTAGAATATAGAATATGGAATATAGAAGAATACTGTATGTAGAAAAATATAGAATATAGAATACAGAGTATGGGATATAGGATATACAAAAATATAGAATATAGAAGAACATAGATTATAGAATATAGAAAATTTAAAATATAGAATATGGAACACAGAACACTGAAGATAGAATACAGAATACAAAAGAACTTTGAAAATAGAAGAATATAGTGTATTCTATATTTTACATTCTACATTCCATAATTTTCTATATTCTATAATCTGTATTCTACAGTCTTTATTCTATATTTTATATTCTATTTCTGTATTCTACATTCTACTCTCTATATTCTAAATTCTGTATTACATGTTCTTGTATAATCTATATTCTGTATTGTATAGTCTTCTACTGTGTATATTCTTCTATAACGTATATTCTATATTCTTCTGTATTCTATATTCTAATTCTTCTATTCTTCCATATTGTGTATTCTACATTCTACTATATTCTTTTTCTTGTATTTTCTATAGCCTTCTCTATATTCTTCCATATTCTAAATTTATATTCAGTATTCTTCTATATTCTGTATTCTATATTCTTCTGTAATGTATATTCTATAATCCATATTCTTGTTTATATTCTTCTGTATTCCATATTCTTGTATATTCTATATTCTACTATTTTCTATATTCCTTTACATTCTGTATTCTATCTTCTGTGTTCTATGTTCAGTTTTCTTCTATGTACTATTTCCTTCTATATTCCATATTCTATATTCTAAATTCTTCTATATTCTATATTCCACATTCTAAATTCTATGTTCTATAGTCTATATTTTCCTATATCCTATAAACCATAGTCTCTATTCTATATTCGATGTTCTATGTTCTATATTCTATATTTTTCTCTATGCTATATTCTTCTGTATTCTATATTCCATATTGTATAGGCAACATTTTAAAATCTTCTATATTCTACATTCTATATTAAACATTTGCAATTTTTCTATATTCTATATTTTTCTATATTCAATCTTCTATTTTCTATATATTTACAGATACTATATTTTTGTGTATTCTATATTCCATATTCTTTATACTGTATTCAACATTCTATATTCTTGCCTGCGGGACTCTCTGTTCCGGCCTGTTCTCGCCTGCAGGCCTCTCCGTTAGGGCGTATTATTGCCTGCGGGGCTTCTCTATTCGGCCCTATTCTTGCGGGAATCTCCGTTCAGGCCTATTCTGGCCTGGAGGACTCTCCAGGTGGGCCTATTCTTGCCTGCCGGACTCTGTTCGGGCCTATCCTGGCCTGCGGGACTCTCTGTTCGGGCCTATTCTCGCCTGCGGGGCTCCTCTATTCGGGCCTATTCTTGCCTGCGGGACTCTGTTTGGGCCTATTCTTGCTTGCGGGGCTCCTCTATTTGGGCCTGTTCTTGCATTCGGGACTCTCCGTTCGGGCCTATTCTCGCCTGCAGGACCTTCCGTTCCGGCCCATTCATGCCTGTGGGACACTCTGTTCGGTCTTATTCTTGCCTGTGGGATCATTCATTCGGGCCTATTCTTGCCTCCAGGACTCTCCTTTAGGGCCTATTCTTGCCTGCGGGACTTTCCGTTCGGGACTATTCTTACCTGCCAAACTCTCTCTTCGGGCCTAATCTTGCCTACGGGAGCATCTTTTCGTTCCTCCTCTTGCCTGTGGTTGTTCTTCTATTCGGGCCTGTTCGTGCCTACGGAGCTCCGTTATTCAGGCCTGTTTGAGCCTGCGGGCCTCCGTTATTCAGGCCTGTTCGTGCGTGCGGGGCTCCGCTATTTGGGCCTGTACGGGCGTGCGGGGCTCCGCTCTTCGGGCCTGCTCCTGCCTGCGGAGCTCCGGTGTTCGTGCATGGCAGGTTCCGCTATTCCCCGTGTTCCTACGTGCGGGGCTCTGCTATTCGGGCATGTTCTTGCCTGCGGGGCTCTTCTATTCGGGTCTATTCTTGCCTTCCAGACTCTGTTCGGGCCTATTCTTGGCTACGGGAATCTCCCTTCCGGCCTGTTCTCACCTGCAGGCCTCTCCCTTAGGGTCTATTTTTGTCTGCCGGACCCTGTTCAGGCCTATTCTTGCCTACAGGGCTCCTCTATTCTGGCCTGTCGGAATCTCCTTTCGGGCCTGTTCTCGCCTGCGGGACTGTCCCTATGGGCCTGTTGTTGCCTTCAGGACTCTCGGTTCGGGCCTTTTCTCGGCTGCCGAACTCTCTGTTCGGGCCTGTTCTCACCTGCAGGCCTCTCCGTTAGGGCCTATTCTTGCCTGCAGGACTGTGTTCGGGCCTGTTGTTGCCTGCTGGGCTCCACTATTCAGGCCTAGTCTTGCCCGCGGGACTGTGTAAGGGCCTTTTCTTGCCTGCGTGAGTCCCAGTTCGGGACTATTCTTGCCTGCGGGACTCTCCTTTCAGGCTTCCTCTTGTCTGCGGGGCTCCTCTATTCCGGCCTCTTTGTGCCTGTGGAGCTCCATTATTGAGGCCTTTTCCTGCGTGCGGGGCTCCGCTATTTGGGCCTGTTATTGCCTGTGGGGCTCCTCTATTAGGGGTTATTCTTGTCTGCGGGACTCTCAGTTTGGGCCTATTCTTGCGTGCCGGACTCTCCATTCGGGCCTATACTTGCTTGCAGAACTCTCCGTTCGGGCCTGTTCTTCCCTGTGGGACTCTCTGTTCCGGCCTATTCATGCCTGCGGGGCTCTCCTTTCGAGACTATTCTTGTCTGCGGGACTCTCCGTTGGGGCCTGCGGGACTCTCCTTTCGGGCTTCTCCTCACCTGCGGGGCTCCGCTATTCGGGCCTGCTCTGCGTGCGGGCTACCCTATAGGACTATAAAAAATACGATACAGGATATAGATTATAGAAGAACATAGAATACAGAATTTGGAATATAGAAAATAGAATGTAGAATAAAAGAAAAGAATGTAGAATACAGAATATAAAATATAAAATGAAGAGTATTGATTATGGATTATAAAAAAATAGAATATAGAAAATTATGAAATGTAGAATGTAAAATACAGAAGAATATAGAATGCATACTATAGAAGAACACAGAATGTAGAATATAGAATATGGAACATAGGATATACCATACAGAAAAACAGTATATAGAAAGATAAAGAATATTGAACATAGAACTTTAAATATACAATATAAAATACAGAGAATGGAATATAGAACCTAGATTATGGAAGAATATAGAAATAGAATATAAAAGAATATAGAATTTAGAATGTAGAGTATAGAATATAAAATATAGAATATAGAAGAATTTAGAACGTAGAATATAGAATATGGACTATAGAATTTAGAGGAATATAGTATATAGAAGAACATAGAAGATACAATACAGAATATAAAAGAAAAAAGAATACAGAAAAATATAGAGTATAGAAGAATAAGGAATATGGAAAATAGGAGAATGTAGAATATATAGAAGAATGTAGAATATTGAAAAATATAGAATACAGAATATAGGAAAACAGAGCATAAATTTAGAAGATATAGGATATAGAATGCAGAATATAGAAGAATAAAGAATATAGATGACAGACTACAGAATATAGAAGATAGAATATAGAAGAAAATAGAATATTGACAAACGGAATATAGGGTATAAGATATACAATATTGAAGAATAGAGAATAAAGTAGAAAAATACAGATGACAAAATATAGAAGAATATAGAATAGAGAATATAAGAGAATAGATTACAGAGGAATATAGAATATAGAGATTAGAAGGTAGAATATACATAAAAATATGGAATATAGAATTCAGAAAAAATTTAGAATATAAAATGCAGAATATAGAATATAGAAGAAAATGGAATGGAGAATGGAGAACATAGAATATGGAATAGGGAATAGATAAGAATAAAGAATATTGAAAAATTTAGAATATAGAATGTAGACTAGAATATTGAATATAGAATTTAGAATGTACAATATGGAATATAGCAGGTAGAAGAATATAGATTACAACAGAAAAATATAGAATGTAGAATAAGAATGTAGAAGAGTATAGAATACAGAACATAGAAGAATATAAAATGCAGAATGTAGAATATAGCGTATGGAATATAGAATGTAGAATGCAGAAGAATATAGGATATAAAAAATATAGAACATCGAATATGGAACATAGAATACAGAGTATGGAATAGAGAATATAGAAAAATATAGAATAGACTTAAAGAATGTAGAATAGAGTATGTACAAAGTAGAATAAAGAACAATACAGAAGGATATAGATTATAGAATATAGAATTAAATATAGAATATAGAAGATGGAATATAAGAAAATATAGAATGTAGAATATACTTTACAGAATATGCAATATGGAATACAGAGTACAGAAAATTATAAAAAATATAGAATATAGAAAACAACATTGAATATAGAATATAGACAATGGAATATAGAAAAATAAAGAATTTAGAATACAGAATATAGAATATAAAATATAGAACAAAAATACATAATATAGAGAATATACATTATACAATATAGAAGATTATGGAATATAGAATATAGAATGTAAAATACACAATTTACAATATAGAAAAATATATGATACAGACTATAGAAAAATATAAAGAATGAAGAATATAGAATACAGAAAATTGTATAGAAAAATATAGAATATAGAAAAAGAACATTGAATACAGAACACAGAGTACGGAATATGTAATATAGAAAATATAGAATATAGAATGTAGAATACAAAATATAGAATATAAAATAAAAGGTAAAGAACACAGAATATAGATTATAGAATATAGAAGATAATGGAATATAGAATATAGAATTTAAAATACAGACTACAATATAGAAGAATATAGTAGAATATAGAATATAGAAGGAAGAATATGGAAGAGAGAATACAGAAAAATATAGTATATAGAAAAATATAGACTAGAAGTATATGGAAGAATATAGAATTAAGAAAGTAGAATATAGAATACAGAGCATAGAATATGGAAGAATTTAAGATATACAATGTGGAATGTAGAATATGGAATATGAAATATAGAAAAATAGTGTATGTGGAAAAACGTAGAATATAGAACATCAAACATAGAATACAGAGTATGGAATATAGAATATACAAAAATATAGAATATAGAAGAACATAGATTATAGAATGTAGAGAATTTAAAATATAGAATATGGAACATAGAACACAGAAGATAGAATACAGAATATAAAAGAACTTTGTAAACAGAACAATATAGTGTATAGAGGATTTGGAATAAAGAAGAATATAGAATATACATTACAAAAGAATATAGCATAAAGAATACAGGATATAGAAGAAAATAGAATATAAATTTAGAATATAGAATGCAGAAGAATATAAAATGTACAATGTAGAATACAGATTACACAATGCAAAGTATACAGTGAAGAATACAGGAAAGTATAGAATATAGAAGATTATAAATCATACAATATAGAAAATAATGGAATATAGAATGTACAATGTAAAATATAGAATATAGGAGAACATAGAATACGGAATATAGAAGAATATAGAATATACAAGGGTATGGAAAATACAAGAAAAAGAATATAGTAGAATGTAGAATACAGAATACTGAAGAATACAGAATATGGAATAGAGAATATAGAAGAATTAGGATATAGAATACAGAAGAATGCAGAATATACATTATAGAAGAAAGTACACAGTAGAAAACTATACATGAAAGAATATAGATTACTGAAGAACATAGAATACAGAATTTAGAATATAGAATGTAGACTACAGAATATAAAATACAGAATAAAGACTATAGAATACAGATTGTAGAATACAAAGAATTATGGAATGTAGAATGTAAAATATAAAAGATTACAGAATTTAAAAGAATACAGAATGTAGTCTATAGAATATGGAACATAGAATATACCACACAGAAAAATACAGTATATATAAAAATAAAGAATATAGAACACAGAACTTTGAATATACAATATAGAATACAGAGTATGGAATATAGAGCCTAGAATATGTAAAAATATAGAAAGAGAATATAAAAGAATATAGAACATAAGAGAATATAGAATTTAGAATGTAGAATATAAAGTACAGAATATAGAATATAGAAGAATTTAGAAAGTAGAACATAGAATATAGAGGAATATAGTATATAGAAGAACATAGGGCATAGAAAATACAATGCAGAATATAAAAGAAAAAAGAATATAGAGTATAGAAGAATATGGAATATGGACAATAGGAGAATGTAGAGTATAATTACAGAAGAATATAGAAAATTGACAAACAATACAGAATATAGGAAAATATAGAGCAAAAATTTAGAATATAGAAGATATAGGATACAGAATGCAGAATATAGAAGAATACAGAATGTAGATGACAGACTACAGAAAATAGAAGATAGAACGTAGAAGAAAATAGAATATGGACAAATGGAATATAAGGTATCGGATATATACTATTGAACAATATAGAATAAAGTAGAAGAATATAGATTACAGACTATAGAAGAATATAGAATGTAGAATAGAGAATATGGAATAGAGAATACAAGAGAATGTTAGATTACAGAAGAATATAGAATATAGAGATTAGAAGGTAGAATAAACACTAAAAAATATAGAATATAGAAGAATATAGAATTCAGAAAAATTTAGAATAGAAAATGTAGACTATAGAAGAAAATGGAATATAGAATGTAGAATAGAGAATATAGAATGTGGAATAGAGTATAGAGAAGAAAAAGAATATTACAAAATTTAGAATATAGAATGTAGACTGTAGAATATTTAATATAAAATTCAGAATGTACAATACAGAATACAGCAGATAGAAGAATATAGATTATAAGAGAAGAATATAGAATGTAGAATAAGAATGTAGAAGAGTATAGAATACAGAACATAGAAGACTATAGAATATAGAATGCAGAATGTAGAATATGGAATATATAATATAGAATACAGAAGAATATAGTATATAAAAAATATTGACTATATTTTTTTATAGAACATAGAATATAGAACACAGAATATAGAATATGTGATATAGAATACAGGGTATGGAATAGAGAATATAGAAAAATATAAAATAGAGATAAATATAGAATAGCGTATGTACAAAGTAGAATACAAAATACAGAATAAAGAACATAGAATATAGAAGAATATAGATTATAGAATATTGAAGATTCTGGAATACAGAATGTAGAATTAAATATAGAAGATAGGATATAAGAATATAGAATGTAGACTAGAGTATACACAATATGCAATATGGAATATAGAATACAGAAAATTATTAAAAAATATAGACTATAGAAAAAATGAATATAGAATACAATCAATGGAATATAGAAAATATAGAATTTAGAAAATAGAATGTAGAATACAGAATATAAAATATAGAATAAAAATTCATAATATAGAGAATATACATTATACAATATAGAAGATTATGGAATATAGAAAGTAGAATGCAAAATATAGAATATACAATATAGAACAATATATGATACAGACTATAGAAGAATATAGAATACAGAAAATTATAGAATATAGAAAAAGAACATTGAATACAGAACACAGGATGGAATGTAGAATATAGAAAATATAGAATATAGAAGAATATAGAATGTAGAATACAAAATATAGAATATGAATAAAGCATAAAGAACACAGAATATAGAAGAATATAGATTATAGAATATAGAAGATAATGGAATAAGAATATAGAATGTAAAACAAAATATACACTACAGAAGAGTATAGAATACAGAATATAGAAGAATGTAGAATATAGAAGGAAGAATGTAGACTATGGAATATAGAATACAGAAAAATATAGTATATAGAATATAGAAGAATATGGAAGAACATAGAATACAGAATTTAGAATGTAGAATACAGAATATAGAGCATAGAATATGGAAGAATTTAAAATATACAATGTAGAATATGGAATATGAAATATAGAATATAGAAGAATATTGTATGTAGAAAAATATAGAATATAGAACATCGAATATAGAATGCAGAGTATGGAATATAGAATATACAAAAATATAGAATATAGAAGAACATAGATTATAGAAAATAGAGAATTTGAAATATAGAATATGGAACATAGAACACTGAAGATAGAATACAGAATGTAAAAGAACTTTGAAAATAGAATATAGTGTATTCTATATTTTACATTCTGCATTTCATAATTTTCTGTATTTTATAATCTGTATTCTATAGTCTTTATTCTACATTTTATATTGTGTATTCTACATTCTACTTTCTATATTCTAAATTCTGTATTATATGCTCTTGTATAATCTATACTCTGTATTGTATAGTCTACTGTGTATATTCTTCTATAATGTATATTGTATATTCTTCTGTATTCTATATTCTAATTCTAAACATCCCCACATAACCCTGCTCACCTGGAACCATTGATGAGAGTTTCCAGACAACTCATCTGGGGACCAACAACCCAGATACCCCAAACCCAACCACCCTGCAATCAGCAGAGCACACACACAGCACCCAACCCCAAAACTAGGAAGATCACCCACTGCACCCACAGCCAGGGTCCAGCTGGACAGACAAACACACCACCTCAACAGAAACACCACCTATATCCTCAACAGCCCCACGAGAGACCCACACTCACACATGCAGTCATTCCTCCACCAACCCTGAGAAAGGTAGTGAGAGCATCAAAATGGCAAAATTAGAGACCAGAGCAAAACACAGGCCCAGCCTACTTGGATATATCAAAACAAAACAAAATTTCAGGGTTCAACAAACACACAGTAAATAAATAGATATAATAATTTCTTGATGCTTCGGAAACAACAGACAATATCAAATCACAAAAAGAAGCAGGACAGGATGGAGTCAG
Organism: Loxodonta africana; assembly: GCF_030014295.1. NCBI lineage: Eukaryota > Metazoa > Chordata > Mammalia > Proboscidea > Elephantidae > Loxodonta > Loxodonta africana. The sequence goes on along the minus strand of NW_026975669.1, from coordinate 786,877 downwards.
CAAGTGACTGAAATAAAGAACAAAAAAACTGCCGGGGGTAAGAAACAGCCTGTGAAAACACAGGCAAAACCAAGAAAAATATAGACAAAATCGAGGAAGGCACTGACAAAATGAAAGAAAGCAACAAACAAACAAAAAACCCATTGTTGTCAAGTTGTTTACAACTCATAAAAGCGATAAAGAATTCAGGAAAACAATATAAAAATGAAACAACTAGAAACCATACAAAAACATCAACTAGAAAGCCAAAAGATTAAGAATAAAATTTCAGAAACAGACAACTCAAAAGAAGGATATAGGACCAGAATTGAAGCAATGGAAGACAGATTAGTGAAATTAAAGAAAAATCCCTTGATACCAATTTGTTTGAGGAAAAATCAGAAAAAAGAATGAAGAAATCCTAATAATTATGTGGGACACTATCAAGAGGAAAAACTTGCATATGATAAGAGATCCAATGGGCGGGGGGTGGGGGTGCAATGCAAAACACAGAGACAATTGTCAAAGTAATCCTGGCAGAAAACTTCGCTATCTATCATCATGAAAGACAAGAAGACACCCATCCAAGAAGCGCAATGAACCCCATACAGGATAGAGCCCAAAGAAAGTCACCAAGACTTATAAACAAATGTGCAAATAAAAAGGACCAAAGACAAACAAAGAATCCTGAGATCAGCTAAGGAAAAATAAAGTCACCTATCTAAAAAGGGGAACCAATAAAACTAATCTCCAACTATGTAGCTAAAACCATGTAGGCAAGAAGACAGTGGGAAGACCTATATAAAAGGTCGAAAGCAAAAAAAAAAACAAAAAAAACCCAGTCAGCAATTCTATATTCAGTAAAACTGTCTCTCATATACAATGGCAACATTAGAATATTTCCAGATAAGCAGAAATTAAGGGAATTTGTAAAAACCAGACCAAACTTACAAGAAATATTAAAGAGAGTCCTTCGAATAGAGAACCAAAAACATTAAACAATAATCTGATATTTGGACGCAGGACAGACCACCCAGATACCAACCCAAATAAAGAATTTAAAAAATAAAACAAAGCTAAAAGGCTAAAAACAGGGAACCAAAGACATCAATACATAAACGATGACATCAAAACAAAAAAGAGGGAATAAATGGTGTAGTTATAGAACTTTCATATGGAGAGGAAGCCAAAGCGATATCAATAAATAAAAGACTGTTTTAAACTTAGGAAGATAACGGTAAATTTCAAGGTAATGACATAGAGGAGGTCTGGTGGTGCATTGGTTAAGTGCTCGGCTGCTAACCAAAATGTCATTGCACTGAAAGTCTTAACTAAAGAAATCTAGTAAGAGAAAGAAATAAAGGACATCCAAATTGGAAAGAAGAAGCAAAATTTTCCCTATACACAGATGAAATGAACCTATACATAGAAAACTCCAAGGATTCCACAAAAAAACTACTGGAACTAATAGAAGGAGTCAGCAAAGTAGCAGGGTACAATATCATATTAGTTGGATTCCTCTACATCAACAAGGAGAACTTCAAAAAGTAAATCACAGAAAGAATGCCATTTATAATAGCCCCCCCAAATGATAAAATACTTGGGAATAAATCTAACCAGGGATATAAAAGACCTATACAAAGAAAATTACAAAATGCTACTGCAAGAAACCAAGAGACCTATATAATTGGAAGAAAAAAAAAATGCTCATGGATAGGAAGACTCAGCATCATGAAAATGTCAATTTCACTACCTGAAGTGATCTACAAATATAATGCAAGACCGATCCAAATTGCAACAGCATTCTTTAATGAGATGGAAACACTAATCACCAATCCAATGTGAAAAGGAAAGAGGCCAAAGAAGGCCTCACACTACTGAATCTTAGAACCTACTATACAGGCATGGCAATCAAAACAGACTGGTATTTGTACGATGACAAACACATAGACCAATGGAACAGAATTTAGAACAGAGATGTAAATCCATCCATCTATGGGCAGCTGATTTTTGACAAAGGGCCAAATTTTGTTAAATTGGGAAAAGACAATCTCTAACAAATGGCACTGGCAAAACTGAATGTCCGTCTGTAGAAAAAATGAATCAGGACCCATACTTCACATCATAAACAAAAACTAACTCAAAATGGATCAAGGACCTAAATGTAAAACCTAAAACAATAAGGATTTCATTTTACTTGTTTCAGCAATCAGCATCCATGGAAGCAGCAGTGGGCAAATCTGCTACAAAAGACCTCCTTAAAGTGTTAAAAAGCAAGGACGTCACCTTGAAGACTAAGGTGCCCCTGACCCAAGCAATGAAAGCTGGATGATGAGTAAGGTAGACTGAAGAAAAATTGGCATCTGTTGGTGAAGAATATTGAATATATCATGATGTGCCAAAATAAGGAACAAATCTGCCTTGGAAGAAGTACAGCTAGAATGCTCCTTAGAAGCAAGAATGGTGAGACTTCATCTCATATACTTTGGGCATGTTGTCAGGAAGGATCAGTCTCTGGAGAAGGACATCATCCTTGGTAAAGAATAGGGTCAGTGAAAAAGAGGAAGGCCCTCAACAAGATGGACTGACATGGTGATGGACTGACATGGTGGCTGCAACAATGGGCCCAAGCATAACAATGATCGTGAGGATGGCACAGGATCGGGCAGTGTTTCCTTTTGTTGTGCATAGGGTGGCTATGAGTCAGAAATGACTTGAGCACACCTAGAAAAACAACAACAACAATAAGGAGATAGAAATTATAACAAAGTACCGAATACAAATTAACATTAATCTTTCTCAAACTCTTGCAAAAGAAAATAGTAGGGAACACTTTGTAACTGATTCTATGATGACATAATCACCCTGACACCAAAGCCAAAAAAACCCACAATATCCCTTATGAATATGAATGCAAATCTTCAACAGAGTACTAACAAACCAAATCCAGCAGCAAAATACTAGCAAACCAAACAGCAGCATATTGAAAAGACTATAAACCACGTCCCAGTGGAACTTATCCCAGAAATGCAAGAGTTGTTAAGCATAAATATCAATTAATTAAGAAAATGAAGGAAAAATGACTTGATTAATGAATGCAGAAACATCATTTGACAAAATCCAAGACCCTTTCATAATAAAATCATTCAACAAACTAGAAATGTAAGGAAACTACATGTATCTGATTAAGGACACTTATGAAATACCCACAGCTATTTTTTTTTTTTTAACATCACATGCATTGGTGAAAGACTACAAGTTTTCCCCTAACATCAGGAACAAGACAAGGATGCCTGATTTCATAACTCTTATTCTACATTTTTCTGGAAATACTAGACAGAAAAGTTAGGCTAAAATTTTTTTTAAAGGCATTTGAATTTGGAAAGAAGTAAAATTTTTCCTATTCAAGATGACAAGATCTTATACATAGAATATCCTAAGGAATTCTCTCTCTTTCTCTCTCTCTCTCCCTCACATACACACACCCACAAATATACAATACAAATAAAAAACAAAAAGAAACTATTAGATTTAATATACAAATTCAACAGAATGGCAGGATATCAGATCAACACACAAAAATACAGTTCTGGAAAGCCAAACTTGTTATTATTTATCTGTTTATTTATCTATTTATCCATCTATTTATTGATTTGTTGATATAGCTATCTCTATCTACTTATTCATCTATTCATTCATTCATATGTCTGTCTTTCTATATGCCCGTCCATCCATCCATCCATCCATCCATCCATCCATCCATCCATCCATCCATCCATCCATCCATCCATCCATCCATCCATGCATGTGTTCATTCATTTATTTATCTCTCTCTATTTGTTTACTTATTACACTTTTTTTTAATAACTTTTATTAAACTTCCAGTGAACGTTTACAAATCCAATCAGTCTGTCACGTATAAGTTTACATACATCTCACTCCCTACTCCCACTTACTCTCCCCCTCTTGAGTCAGCCCTTTCAGTTTCTCCTTTCTTGACAATTTTGCCTGCTTCCCTCTCTCTCTATCCTCCCATCCCTCCTCCAGACAAGAGTTGCCAACACAATCTCAAGTGTCCACCTGATATAATTAGCTCACTCTTCATCAGCATCTCTCTCCCACCCGCTGACCAGTCCCTTTCATGTCTGATGAGTTGTCTTCGGGGATGGTTCCTGTCCTGTGTCAACAGAAGGTCTGGGGAGCATGGCCGCCGGGATTCCTCTAGTCTCAGTCAGACCATTAAGTTTGGTCTTTTTATGAGAATTTGGGGTCTGCATCCCACTGATCTCCTGCTCCCTCAGGGTCCTCTGCTGTGCTCCCTGTCAGGGCAGTCATCGATTGTGGCCGGGCACCACCTAGTTCTTCTGGTCTCAGGATGATGTAGGTCTCTGGTTCATGTGGCCCTTTCTGTCTTTTGGGCTCTTAGTTGTCGTGTGGCCTTGGTGTTCTTCATTTTCCTTTGCTCCAGGTGGGTTGAGACCAATTGCTGCATCTTAGATGGCCGCTTGTTAGCATTTAAGACCCCAGACACCACATTTCAAAGTGGGATGCAGAATGATTTCATAATAGAATTATTTTGCCAATTGACTTAGAAGTCCCCGCAAACCATGTTCCCCATGCCCCCGCGCTTGCTCCGCTGACCTTTGAAGCATTCATATAATCCCGGAAACTTCTTTGCTTTTGGTCCAGTCCAATTGAGCTGACCTTCCATGTATTGAGTGTTGTCTTTCCCTTCACCTAAAGCAGTTCTTATCTACTGATTAATCAATAAAAAAACCTCTCCCACCCTCCCTCCCTCCCCCCTCGTAACCACAAAAGTATGTGTTCTTCTCAGGTTTACTATTTCTCAAGATCTTATAATAGTGGTCTTATACAATATTTGTCCTTTTGCCTCTGACTCATTTCGCTCAGCATAATGCCTTCCAGGTTCCTCCATGTTATGAAATGTTTCAGAGATTCGTCACTGTTCTTCATCGATGCGTAGTAGTCCATTGTGTGAATATACCACAATTTATTTACCCATTCATCCGTTGATGGACACCTTGGTTGCTTCCAACTTTTTGCTATTGTAAACAGAGCTGCAATAAACATGGGTGTGCATATATCTGTTTGTATGAAGGCTCTTGTATCTCTAGGGTATATTCCTAGGAGTGGGATTTCTGGATTGTATGGTAGTTCTATTTCTAACTGTTTAAGATAACGCCAGATAGATTTCCAAAGTGGTTGTACCATTTTACATTGCCACCAGCAGTGTATGAGAGTTCCAATCTCTCCGCAGCCTCTCCAACATTTATTATTTTGTGTTTTTTGGATTAATGCCAGCCTTGCTGGTGTGAGATGGAATCTCATCGTAGTTTTAATTTGCATTTCTCTAATGGCTAATGATCGAGAGCATTTTCTCATGTATCTGTTGGCTGCCTGAATATCTTCTTTAGTGAAATGTGTGTTCATATCCTTTGCCCACTTCTTGATTGGGTTGTTTGTCTTTTTGTGGTTGAGTTTTGACAGAATCATGTAGATTTTAGAGATCAGGCGCTGGTCGGAGATGTCATAGCTGAAAATACTTATTACACTTTTGAGCTTCACATTTCTTCAACACCAAACTTCAAATTGACCTGGATTTTAAGGGAAAAAAGATGTCAATGACTTCTTAATTATGCCTATGGGAAAAATTGATTCACTTGATTGGTTTTCTTCGTGACACGTTTGCTTTAAATCTACTTTAAATTACTTCTCATTAAGCTTGATCCAAAAAAATTGGATGATCTTTTTTTTTTTTTCCTTATTTGTATGAATTTAAAGAGCTTAAATTTGGAGGAAAAGAGACTTAATGATTCTCTCTTGGTTCACTATTTGGGCCCAAGCAGCCATGTGTATAGACTCAGTGCTTCTCAGATGGTGGCAAAAACATTCATTTGCCCTGTGTTGGCTATTAGGTAGGAAGGTTGCCCCTGGCTGGAAGGAGGTCAACCCTCAACAGTGATCATGTCGTTGGGAGAGTCTTTGAACCTGAGCAGAGAGAGCAACTATATTTATAGAGTTTATTTAAGTAATTCTCAGTGCAGAGGGTTTGTTCTATTTTTGTTTGTTGAGTTTTTAGTAGAACCATGTAACACAGGGGTGTAGAAAGCTGTTAAAAGGATTTGTGTCTGTGTTTGAGAAAAGCAGTGCAGGCAATGCTTCCATCCCTGAATCTTAGTTTATGTGAAATAATAATCAAAAAAGCAGTAAAAACAGCAGCATCAATAATAATCATCATTAAAGCTGTTTGTTGAGTGTTCGCAGCATGCTGGACAATGTTGTAAGTTGTTTGCATGTGTTAACTAATTTACTTTTTAATAAACAATATTAGTGGTAGATGCTATTACCAGTAACACTTGAAAATTAATAATTAATATCTGAATCAAGAGAGCAAATACCTTCTTACCTGTCCAGGACCCTTCCAAGATCATATTGATTTTATATTTTCATTTTTGTTTTCTGGTTCTAAAATCAAGTGCCAAAAACTGTACAAGTTTCACATTATTCAAAATTTATAAATGTCACCTTGATATTGTAGGTATATTTCCAGCAGAGAACAAAAGTGAGGCAAGTGTTGACCATTCCTAGGACTCAATTCTTCAGTTAAACTCTGAGATTGGTTTCCAGAATGCTTATGTTTTATCCTATGACTGACTCAATGGTTGTTTGACGACTGGAGTTTCTTTGTAAGGTGTTTTAGAGAATAAGATAAAATATTTCAAATTAAGGAATAATTATGTTATAGTTATTATAAATTATAATTTATAAATTATAAAAAACATAATTGAGGAAAAATGAAGATTAGAGCTTACTGATGTGACTTCCATCTCTGTGTGTGATAGAGTTAACCTATGTATTTTCTCTCTAAACTCTGACCTACATCACCTTTCTTCTTAAGTTATTGCACATTTCTTTTTCCTACTTGAGCACAGCAGCTGTCTTATGTCATCCCATGGAATTAGGTAAGAGAATTGGCTGGTTAAAATCCCACTTCACTTTAATTTTTCCAGATTAAATATATCTCATTCAAATAGAACAAATGTAAGTGGGCATCATGCCAAAATCTAAATTCCTGTCTATGAACTTGGAGACATTTAAACCTTAGGGGCTGAAACATTTATATTGGATCTGTGGACTTCCAGAAAGCTGAGTCTCTTACTTCTATGGTCAAGCCAACTTGTTTATTTTGAGAATAAAATTATTGCAGTATTTAACATAATATCTCCTACATTATATAATTCTCAGTATTGCATGCATATTTTGTACAGAAAAAAATCAAAGTAAATATTAGTTGATCACTAATTACGTGGAGTCGAAATCTACACGCATATTTTAAAGGTAAAATAGAGTTAACTGGTTTTTCTTTTTTTAACATTCAGTTAAGATCAGTTATTTGATTTGTTTTTCACTTGAACAGATATATTTTGAGCCTTGACCCTTTGTTCTTTTTTTTTTTCTCCCAGGAGTGTAGATACTAAAAAAAACTAGGCCTCATAAAATATCACCTACAATTTCTACAATGTGCTTAATTGTGGGCTAGAGACCTAGTTTCCCCAGAAGGCCTCTGAGAAACAAAATATGAATTCCACCATGATTAGGCAGTCAGCCCACTTCTATCAAGAGGTTGAAAGCCTCATATAAGGATGAGAAAATGAGTTTGAACATTTCTTTTTTTATTAAAATTTTTCATGGTAAATGATTGAAGGCTTATTGTCTGAAGCAAAAAAAAAAAAAAAAAACAAAGGCAACCTTGCACACTCGTAGTGTGGTAACAGTTCCTGAAATGTGTTTCAGATTAGAGGTTTCTACGGTTTTGGATTCCTTTTCAAATCTATTTCTCTGCCACCCCGTAGAGGTGCCAAATAAAGTAGCTTAATTATTCATAATATATGCAGTTTGTCTCTGTGACTCTTTGATATATATAACCAACAAACAATATAATTTAACTTAAAACTTTGTGAAAGGCGGACTTTCTGTGAGTATGTAACACTATCCCCAAGTGGGGTGACAGGGAAATCTGTTTAATTTTGCAGACCCCTTCCCCAGCTTCTGACCTAATGTTTTATTTCAAATAAAATTTCCCGGGAAAATGAAACATATCTCTATATGAGACACTATATATCTCAACTGAAATAAGTTTTAAAATTAATTACTTTATATCTGGAAAAGAATGTGGATGTCTACACATCTAATGAAGAAGAATGTGCTTTTCAATGCAGTAGCTTGTTCTTCAGTTTTAAAAACATGACCCGCTGGACATGAGCAGTCTCCTTCATAACAACAGCCATTCAAATCCCAAATAGCTGTTTTAGGCCACTAATTACTCTGAATTTAACCTAAAATATTACAATACCTTGGAGACTTTACTACAATTCATATCAAAAAGATCAATATACAACTAATCTCAGGGACACTATTTAAAGGAATGTGTTTTATTTGATAAATTATGTAGAATGGATTGTATTTTTTTTTTTTTGCACATTCATTTCCTTGATTTGCGTGATATCTGGGCTGCCCAAATTATTCAGATTACATTTGAACGATTTCTGCAAAAATGAGTATCAAGGTAAGTTATGTGAGATTGATTTGACCATACATTGAACTGAAATTTTCTTGGGGCAGCAATCACAAAGGAGCAAGGTGAGAGACATTTCTCGGTAAGGTGAGATAAGGGTTAGGGTTTGAAGGTCCAATGCAACCCCTACTGGGCAGCAAGGCCCTGCAGCTATCACTCATAGTCTTGATTGGGGTAGTAAAAACATTTCTTTCTTATTTTTGCCTTACCACTTTGCATTATGCTTAGGACATAGTCATGTTCAGGAATATTATTAGAAACGTGAAAGGTTGTAAACTATGTAAAGTATTTCAAGCAATACAAACACCTGTTGAGAAACTTATGCAGTGGTATTAAAATATTTTGTAAATTGTTTTATTTTTAGTGAAATATATATGCTTATATGCATATGTATATATGTGTGTATATAATGTGTAACTGTCTAGTTTTCATAACCGATTTTGAATACATGCACATTATCTCAACAAGTTGATGTTTTTAGTTCCTTTCTCCATTTTCATCATGTGCCCTTCATTTCAAATTTCTCCTGTATGTTTCGTGTATTTCTATAAATTACACAAGAAAAATTCCTAATATGAATCTGTTAGTTAAAAAAAAAAAAGCGGCTTCCATCAAGTCTATTCTGACTCAAAGCCACCCTGTAGGACAGAGCAGAACTGCCCAGTATGGTTTCCAAGGAGCCGCTGGTGGAATCGAGCTGCAAACCTTTTGGTAAGCGGCCCTAACTCAACGACTGCGACAGGTATGAAAATGATCAAAGGTCGTGAGAAATGATTAGCAAGTTTTGAAAAGATCTACCGTGTTTTACCAAAACTATGCTACTGCATATCTGATAACGTTGCTCACAACATTTTTGGCCTAATAATTTAATAAAGTTGTTTTGTTTAACTAGGTTTTAATATTTTTGGATTATTTCTTTATTTTAAGCCTTCTATTTCATTTTCGATGTATCACTTATTTGTATATTTTTTTCTGCTTAGTCGGCTCTTTTCATTTTTATTATTAATTTTTGGTAAATTGGATTTTATTTGTGATATTAAAATTTTTTATTTGTTCTAAGAATTCAGTTTGGGTTCTTGTTTAGATTTATAATACTTTACATGAAATTTTTGGGGGTAAAAACTACAAAATCAAAATAACGACCCCCACCTGGTGAAATGAGCATTCCAATAGATTGGAAATTGTTGCCAGTGTTCCCATTTTCTTTTTTTAAAATAAATTTTTCCTTCCATATGTATGTTTATATTACTTTGTCATTCAAAAATTTATACACAATTTTTTTCATGGCATTGGCTGCAATCCCTATTGTGTCAGCACTCTCCCCCTTTCCACGCCACATTCCCACATTCCATTTGTCCAGTTTTCCTGTCCCTTCCTGCCTTCTCTTCTCTGTTTTTTGGCAGGTGTAGCCCATTTGATGTCATATACTGTTCGTTTTATAGGCCTGTCTTACTTTGGCTGAAAGGTAAACTTCGGGGGTGGCTTCAGTTCTGAGTTAGAAGGATCTCCAGGGGCCATAGTCTCCAGGGTTCTCTGCTCTGACTGGGATTACAACAGAGAGTCCTGGACAGAGTGGGAGAAAATGTAGAACAGACGATCAAATTCACAAAAAGAACAGACTTCCCTACATATTTTATTGAAGGAGCCCTGGCTGTACAGTGGTTAAGCACTGGGTTTTAACCCAAAGGTCAGGGGTTGGAACCTACCAGGGACTTCAAGAGAGAAAGATGTGGCAGCCTGTTTCTATAAAGATTAACCCACTGCCATCCAGTAGATTCCAACTCATAGTGACCCTATAGGACAAAGTAGGTTTCAAAGGCAGTAAATCTTTACAGGAGCAGACTGCCACATCTTTCTCCCTCAAAGCACCTAGTAGGATCACACCACCAACTCTTCTGTTATCAGCCAAACACATAACCACAGCACAAACAGGGCTCCTTCTGTACCGATTGTAGCTTTAGAAACCCTATGGTGCAGTTCTGTTCTGCCCAAGGGGTCACTATGAATTGGAATTGACTCCAAGGCAATGGGCAGAGTATATAATTTATTGATGATATATAATAACTTCTATAAAGCCTCTGCCATGGAGTCAATTGCAACTCATAGTGACCTTATAGGACAGAGTAGAACTGCCCCACAGGGTTTCCAAGGCTGTAAATCTTTACAGGAGCAGACTGGCACATCTTTCTCCTCCTGTTCAGCAGCTGGTGGGTTCCAACTACCGCCTGCCTTTCAGTTACCAGCTCAGTGCTAAAATCACTACACCAGAATCAAGACTCCTTATAACTTCTACAGCTATTGTATTCTTACTTTCCTGCTTTTCTATCACGCCCAATTATCATGCTATTTTATCACGTTTATATCCATAAAATTTTACATGTTGTATTTCCTCCTCTTCGTTCTCTTATCGACATTTTATTTTTATTTTTATTTTTAACTTGATCATTTTCTTTCAGATTTTTATTAAAAAATTGCTTCATGGTCTGAAATATATAACCTATCTTGAAATCTAGATTGTATTTACATCAATTGGTTTACAGTGAACTAGCTTGCAATGACATTTATTTTGTCCTTTCAGTTACGTGTGTTTGCATTTGATATTTTTAAAACATAAACCATTTTTTCGATAACCATATTTAAATAATATTTTATTGTCATTGAGTATTGTTATTACTAAGGTGAAAAATTTTAAAAATATTAAAAATATAATGTATTAGAACGTTGCTAACTGTAAATTATAATTTATACAACTTATCGAACACTTTTAGCAAGTTAAGTGTTTTTCATTTATTAGGTTTTCAAAAACAGTAAAGCTTTTAAATAGAAAAAATTTTTTTCTTTTTTGGGTTGTTATTTTTATTTGTCATATTCTATTTCATGGGTTAGAACATTCAAAAAAATCATAATGTTGTTAGAATAAGTCTTTGTTTTTTTCTGAATTATACAAACATCCATCATTATTTTATATCACTGTGTTTGCTGTTTTAGAGAAAAGCACTGTTCTTTGAGAAAGGCCTGTAATGAAGAATGACGGTTCAATAGGATCAAAGCTTTTTAGAATATATGAAATGTGTGTAGTATCTTTCCTATATAACTTAGTGATATGATTATTTATAGTCAAATGTGCCTCAGTTTATACCAACTTGGCTGACTATAGATAATGTTAAAAACCAAATTTCTACAAGATTAGGTTTGTATATGAACCCATAAGTTTAACTTGCAATTTATGAATGGGAAGTTTCAGACAAGAGCTTTCTAATTCATGAGTAGCAACTACAGGTTATGAGTTCTTATACAAATTTAATTTTGTAAAAATTTTGTTTTTAACAGTTCTGGTGATGGGGATGGGATTAATGGAACGTTTTGAACCAGGTTAAACTCAGCAGGCAAGTTTTAATTGGTTAACTCACATTTTGGCTTCTGGGAAGTCAGGCATTTGCAGAAACTAGACTTAGGTTTGGTTTGCTGATGTGGGGCTTAGCCTAAGTGACTGCACCTTGGACCAAGTATAGTCAGGTCAACAATAAATAAAACTTTATGATAGATCATTGAATTCTATATGCTAGAATTGTATTTATATTTGCATGTATGTGTAATCAACAGTTGGTATTGTCAATTTTCTCATTTGTCACACTTTGTATTAAAGCTGACTAGTTTTTACTGAAAATAATTTTAATTTCTCAACTTTGTTGAGCAATATTTGTAATAACAATTATCTAAAACTTTCAAATTTTAATGGGGCATCAATACCTTTTGACTCCATATCTCAACTGAGGAGCAAGTAATAACATTTTACCAACTGACATTTCGTCCAGGTGCAGTTTAAATGTAAATTTCCCCTATTAATATAAAAGGACCAAGTCAAATTCAAAATGCCATTCTTGACATGTTCCTTGAGTTAAACTTAGATTAATAATTGCTAATGTAACATTTTAATGTTTCTTTCTCCAGCGCTTCTTAAAGGTCTTGCATATTTGTTTTTTGCCTGGGCAACAAATTTCCACATACAATTACAGACATTATAGAAATAACCACCAATTCATTTGTAAGAGTTGTAGTATTCCTGACATACAAATGGTAACATAACATTTATTACAACCTATAGCCAATATAATTTCAAAATTGAGAAATGGAGAAAGAAATGCTTTTTGTAAGAATATTATATCATATTTGAACATCACTGTCCTGTTTAATTATTTAAATGAATGGAGTGAAAGATTTTTTTTTCTCATACCAAGTAAGCACATCTCCAATCTCTCATCTTGAAGATATTTAAAAGGGGAGAAAAAACTCATGTTGGCAAATCATCTAAATGTTTATTTCCAGATAATATTCTTATTCTGTAAGAAGTAAAAAAAAAAAAAATTATCATCTTTTTTTTTTTCAAATTGGCCATTGCTCAACAGACACAGATTCAGTGTATAGAAATGGGGAGAAATAGTCACCTAAAGTGATTCAAGGAAATTCTACTGCATTTAATAATCATTTTGTTTTCTTCTGAAGGACATTCAATGTTGTTTACATTGAATTTTCAGATATTGTCTGCTTTATTTTTATCTAAGCCATGAAGACAGAAAATCAAACTTTTGGAGCAGAATTTATACTTCTTGGCTTTTTCCAATATGGCCAAATGAACACCGTCCTCTTTGTTACCATTGTGGGCCTCTTCTCAGTGACTTTGATGGGGAATATCATACTGATCCACCTCATCCGACTGGACACTCCGCTCCACACTCCCGTGTACTTCCTCCTCAGTCAGCTCTCCTTCATTGACATGATGTATATCTCCACCACGGTACCCAAGATGGCAGCAAACTTCCTGTCAAATGATAAGATTGTTACTTCTTTAGACTGTAAGATTCAAACCTTTGTGGTTTTGACCCTTGGTGGAACTGAAGCTCTTCTTCTTGGTTTCATGTCTTATGATAGATATGTAGCGATCTGTCACCCTTTACATTATCCTGTGCTCATGAGCAAGACGATCTGTTTGTCCATGGTCACATGTGCATGGGCCAGTAGTTCTATCAATGCTTTAATACATACATTGCATGTTTTTCAACTTCCATTCTGTACATCTCGGATCATTAACCACTTTTTCTGTGAAGTTCCATCTCTAATGCCTTTGGTGTGTCAGGACACCTCCCAGTATGAGTATACTGTCCTCTTTAGTGTCCTTATCGTTCTGCTACTACCATTCATGGCCATTCTGGCTTCCTATGCCTGAGTGCTTATTGTGGTGTACCAGATGAGCTCAGGTAAAGGGCAGACAAAAGCCATCTCCACGTGTTCCTCTCATCTGATTGTGGCAAGCCTATTCTATGGGGCTACTCTCTCCACCTATACAAGACCACACACCTTGCATTACCCTGAGGAAGATAAAGTGGTGGCAGTATTTTACAGTATCATTACACCTCTTCTGAACCCATTTATCTACAGTCTGAGGAATAAGGAGGTCATGGGGGCTAGGAAAGGAGTTTTGGGAAAATAGACATTTGTACAGAAAATATGACTTTAGGAACCCTTTATAGTTTGAGACTGAACAACATGATTTGATTAGCCTACTGTCTAGAGAGATGAAAGCTCAAAGAAATGTTTACAAAATAAATAATTAGACAAATGCCTTCATTTCTCCTCTTTTCAGAAATAACTAAATCATTACTATTGGAACTGGATTGATTTACAATGTATAAGCAAGAGAATGGTTGCCATTATCTATGTCGTTTATCTTCTAAAGCAGTAGATTTAGGACCCATAAACACAATACTCCTATGTCACAGCAAATATTTTTTCTTCTTTAATTTGCTGAAATAAAATGCATAGAAAATATAATTTATTTCAAAATGCATAATATCTAGATAATATATATGATGAGCAAACTGTAGTATAGAGCAGATTTCATATATCCACTCATTCTTTCATTCATTGAACAAAAGTTTTAATGCTTTAACTTTCTATGTGACGCAATTATAGGCACTGGTGATATGGGATTGAGCAATATAAAACTGACATAAATGTCTGCTCTCTTAAAGTTTACATTTCATTGTGAGGAGAAAGACAATATATGAAATTAATGCATAAATTGTACAGTATATCAAAAAGTATTAATTGCCATGAAGAAAAACTAGGTGGAAAATTGGAATAGGGAAACTAAAAGATGTTTGCAATTATAAGTAAAATAGAGAAGGGAGAAACAAGAATGTGACAATTTATCAGACTAAAAGGAGTTAAGGAAGAGAATCAAGTGGACATCTGAGGAAGAGTGTTCTGGGAAGAGCAAAGAGCAAGTGAGAACTTCCTGTGATGGGAACATGTCCTTCATAGTCACAAAAGATCAAGGAGTAAATTGGTGAGACTTAGGCAATAGGTAGATTTAATGGGGCCAGAACATGTAGTATAAATTAGATCAGTATGAGGATTCTGGATTTTAACCCAAAATGCTGGGCAACCATTGCTGAGTTGTGAGTATAGAATTGATGTGAACACAAGGAGGCCATTGCAGTAGCCCAGGTGTGACAAAATATGGCCTTGGATTGAAGTGATATTAGTGGAGGAGCAAAAGCTGGCCAGATTCAGGAGACTGGGAGAAAGCAGATATTTGAGTTTTGTGGACACATTGGAATATGAAACGCTTCAGAATTGGGCTAAGACTTGGACTAAATAATTGGAAGTATGGAGTTGTCATGATTACAGTTTGGGGGAAGCCACAGGTGGAGCGTTTTCATCATTCAGCATCTCTTGTGCTACTTTTACGTTGACCTCTTGGCCCCACAAACGCAGTCATTATTCTGACTTCTATCACCATTAAATAGAAGCTCTTATTTCTCATCACCATTGGGTAGAAACTTTGGCATCAGAAAAAAAAAAGTTCTCTTTGATATCTGACTTCTTTTAGTCAACATATTTAAAAGATTTAACCATATTTTTGTGTGTCTCTGTAACTCCATCGTTTATATTACAAAGCTACATTCCATTATATGGCTCCTGAGCAATTGTTTCCATTCTGATGCAGGAAATGTTTGGCTATCATGAATAAAACTGCCATAAAACTTCCTGTACAAATGCTTTTTGAGAACATATTAACTGAATTATCTTGTATATACATCAAAGATTGAAATCGCTTGGTCATATTTTAAGTACATGTACAGCTATGAATGTGTTATTGCAATGTGGGTTTAATCATTTGTATCCCATTCAGCAATACAAGAGAAATTCTTAGAGTCTAAGATTGTTGATAATAAATAATGCAGTGACTTGCTAAACTACCTGGCACTAAATATAAAATTGGATATAAGCCATGACGATAAAATCCAACCAGTGCTAAAACAGTGCATGAATAATGGTATTGGAAGAAAGTATACATTTTCTGTGAAGTATTTAAGATAATCACTGACATGATTGTTTTTAATCCATTGTCAATAATTTTAATAATTATGGTTTGTAATTCACAATGTTCAGTTTTCCACAACAGCAACAACAAAATATTAGGCATGCAAATAAACAGGAGCACATGGCTCATTCACAGGAAAAAATAAATAAATTTGAAACAATCCCTGAGTCAACTCAGATACTGGAATTACTAGAGAAATAATATAAATAAACTGTATTAAATATGTTCAAGGTGCTAATGGATACCATGTACAAAGGACTAAAGGTAACCAGTGAAATAATGTCTTAACAAATAGAGACTGCCAGTAGGGAGATAGAAATTATAAAAAGATACCAGATAGAAATTAACAATAATCTTTCTGAAACTCTTCCAAAAAATAGAAGGCAACTCATTCTAGAATGACATTATCACCCTGATACCAAAGCAAAAAAAAAATAAATACATCACAATATACCTTATGAATATGGAAGCAAATCTTCTATAAAATACTAACAAACCAAATTCAGCAGCAAATTGCAACAAAATACTAGCAAACCAAATAGGGCAGCATATTGGAAGGACTATACACCACGACCCAGTGAAACTTATCCCACAAATGCAGGAGTGGTTAAACATAAATATCAATTAATTAAGAAAATGAACAAAAATGATTATATTAATTGATGCAGAAAAATCATTTGACACACTCCAATACCCTTTCATAATAAAATCACCCAACAAACTAGAAATGTAAGGAAACTGCTTGTATCTGATTAAGGACAGTTATGGAATGCCCACGGCTCACATCACTCACATTGGTGAAAAACTGAAAGTTTTTCCTTAACATCAGGAACAAAACAAGGATGCTTGACTTCACAACTCTTATTCCATATTATTACATAAATACTAGCCAGAAAAGTTAGGAAAAAAAAAAAATAGGAAATGGCATTCAAATTTGAAAAGAAGTAAATTTGTTCCTATTCAAATGACATGATCTTATATACAGAATATCCTAAGAAATACTCTGGGCTCAAGCATAACAATGATTGTGAGGATGACACAGGACAGAGCAGTGTTTCCTTCTGGTGTACACAGGAGTCGCTATGAGTCAGAACAAACTTGGCATCACCTAACAACAACAACAAAGAATACACACACTCACATACAACAAACCAACAAAAACAAAAATAAACTATTAGATTTAATATACAAATCCAACAAAATTGTAGGATGTCAGGGGAACACACAAAAATCAGGTTTTGACTAGAGCTCTGGAGAACCAAACTTGATATCTCTGCTTATTTGTTTATTCATTCATTCATTTATCTCTCTTTGTTTATTTACTGATTACTCTCTTATACTTCAGATTTCTTCAATACCAAACTTTAGGTCTTTGAACCTTATCAGAGAGAGTGACTGTATGTACAGGGCTTATTTTAAGTAATTCTCCCTGTAGATAGTTTGTTCTAGTTTTGTTTCTTTTTCTCTTGAAACTTTAGTAGAACCATGTCACACTGGGATGGGGAAAGCTTTTAGAAGGATTTGTGTCCACATTTGAGCAAAGCAGTGGAGGAGATGCTTCCATCCTTGAATCTATCTTAGTTTATGTAAAATAATAATCCAAAAAGGCAGTAAAAACAGCATCATCATTAATAATCATCATTAAGCTAATATTTATTAAGGGCTTGCAGCATGCTGGACAACATTGTAAGTTGTTTGCATGTGTTAACTAATTTAATTTTTAATAAACAATATTAGTGGTAGATGCTATTATTAGATAATCTATGAATCAAGAGAGCAAGTAATATATTCCTGCTTCTGCAATTCAGACAGAGTGAGTCACCCCCATCCTACCTTCCACCATCACGCTCCACTTTTACTCCCTGATTTAATATATGGGCCCCTGAGAGATATTTCTCTTTTTATGCCTCAGGAAGAGTTCTAGGTTTTCATGTTCTCATACCCATAGCTGACAACTGTCTGTGTATAATACACAAATATTTTTCTCATGCAATATCAGGTGATAATAATAATAAAACAATAACAACAAGCACCACTTAAAGGTATCAAACCTAACTTCAGAGGTAGGTTTTCATTGAAACACAAGAAACTTGAACTGCAGATCCTCTCACCTGTGCAGGCCTCTTCCACAGTCATATCAATTTTATATTTGTATTTTTGCTCTCTTGTTCTTAAAGAAAATGCCAGAAACTGTACAAGTTTCACAGTATTCAAAACTTACAAATATCACTTCAATATTCTAGAAATCCTTCCACAAGTGACTGAATGTGAGGCAAATGTTGACTATTCATAGGACTCAATCATTCAGTAAAAATCTGAGATTAAGGTTCCTAAACACCTGTGTTTCCTCCTAAAACTGACTCAGTGATTGTTTGGCCCCTGGAGTTTTCTCTGGAAGGTGATTTAGAGAATAATGAGACAAAATATTTCAAATTAAGGAATAATTATTATAAATAATAATTTATGAATTATAAAATAACATAAAACACCTGTGTTTCCTCCTAAAACTGACTCAGTGATTGTTTGGCCCCTGGAGTTTTCTCTGGAAGGTGATTTAGAGAATAATGAGACAAAATATTTCAAATTAAGGAATAATTATTATAAATAATAATTTATGAATTATAAAATAACATATATATTATAATTGGAGAAAAATGAAGATAAGATCTACGATGTGACTTACATCCCTGTCTGTACATGAGAGAATAAACCTGTGTATTTTCTTCCCAAAATCTAACCCACGTCGACTTTCTTAAGTTATTGCACTTTTCTTTTCCCATTCTTGAGCACAGCAGCTATTTCATGTCATCCCATAGAATCAGGTAAGGGAATTGACTGGGCAAAATTTCAGCTCACTTCAATTTTTCCAGATTAAATACATCTCATCGAAATAGAACAACATTATTGAGCACCATGCCAAAATCTAAATTCTACTCTACACGTGGGCACTTTAACCCTTAGGGATCACAGCATCTGTATTTGATCTGTGGACTTTCAGAAATCGGAGTCCCTTACTTCCATGGCCAAGCCAACCTTCCTATTTTGGGAATAAAATTATTGTAAAATTTAGCACATTAATAATATCACCTATATTAGATAACTCCTCAGTATTTCATGCATATTTTGTATAGAAAAAAAAATCAAACTATATATTAGCTGATTACTAACTATACGGAGTCAAAATCTACGTACATATTTTAAAGGTAAAATAGTTAACTTTTAAAAAAATTTTTTTAAAGCAATCAGCTAATATCAATTATTCGATTTTTTTTTCACTTGAACAAATATATTTTGAGGCTTGACCCTTTGTTCATTTCCCTCCCTCCCCCCAGGACTGCAGACACCAGGACTAATAAAATATCACTTGTAATTTGTACAATGTGCTTAATCACGGACTAGAGGTCTAGTTTTCCCAGAAGGTCTCTGAGAAACAAAGTATGAATTCCACCCTGATCAGGCAGCCAGCCTGTGTCCACCGAGAGGTTTAAAGTCTTATATAAGGACGAGAAAATGAGTTTGAACATTTGATTCTTTTTTCCACTAAATTTTTTCATGGTAAATGATTGAAGACTTATTTGCTGAGGCAAAAAAAAAAAAAAAAAAAGCAATCCTGCAAGTTCATAGAATGGTAACACTTTCTAAAATGTGTTTCAAATTAGGGATTTCACAGTTTTGGATTTCTTTGTGAATTTATTTTTCTGCCACCCTGTACAAGTGTCAAGTAGCTTGATTTTCTTAATACATGCAGTTTTGTCTGTGACTTTTTAATATATATGACAAACAAATAATATAATTTAACTTAAAAATTTTTGAAAGACAGACTTACTGTGCCTCTCTAATGCTGTGCCCAAGTGGGGTGACAGGAAAATCGTCTATGTAATTTTGCAGATCCATTTCCCAACTCCCTGTTTAATGATTTATTTCAAAAAATCTTCTAGGAGATTGAAACATTATCTCTATAAAAGACAATATATCTCAATTAAAAATTTTTTTCAACTATTTTTATGTATGTAAAATAATCTATATGTCTAAATACCTAATGAAAAAGAATATGCTTTTCAACACAGTGGCTTGTTTTTCAGTTTTAAAAACGTGGTCTGCTGGAGGTAAAGCAGTCTTGTTCATAATAACAACCATTCAGATTTCAAATAGCTCTTTTGGGCCATTAATTACTCTGAATTTAACCTAAAATATTATAATACCTTGAATAAAAAAAAACTACAATTCGTGTCAAAAAGATCAATATATGACTAATCTCAGGGACACTATTTAAAGGAATGTGTTTTATTTGATAAATTATGTAGAGTGAATAGTATTTTTCTTGGATGCCCATTTCCTTTGATTTGGGCGATTTCTGGGCTGGCTAGATTATCCACATTACATTTGGATGATTACTGCAAAAATTGAATATCTAGATATGTTATCTGAGATTAATTTGGCCATATATTGATTTTAAATTTTCTTAGGACAGCAATCACAAAAGAGCAAGGTGAGAGACGTGTCTTTGTAAAGCGAGAAAAGGGTAGGGTTTGAAGGTCCAGTGCAACCCCTACTGGGCAGCATGGTCCTGGAGGCATCACTTGTAGTCTTGACTGGGGTAGAAAAAAATGTTTCTTATTTTTGCCTTGCCACTTTGTATTATGCTCAAGGCGTAGTCATATTCAACAATATTACTGGAGTGGTGAAAGGCTGTAAACTGTTTCAAGCAATACAAACTCGTGGTGAGAGTCTTTGCAGTTGAATTAAAATATTTCGTAAATTGTTTTATTTCAAGTGAAATATATATGCATACATGCATATGCATATATTTTTCTATATATAATGTGTAACTGTCTAGCTTTCATAACTGATTTTGAATACATGCACATTATCTCACCAAGCTGATTTTTTTAGTTCCCTTATCTGTTTTTATCATGTACTCATCATTCTAAAATGCTTCCGTAAAGCATATGACATTTATTATACTTCTACAAATTATTTACACAATGAAAATTCCTAATATGATATTGTTAGTTAAAAAAAAAGTATGCCTCAGTTTATACGAACTTGGTTGACTATAGATAATGTAAAAAATAAAATTTCTACTAGAGTAAATTTGCATATGAATTTATAAGCTTTATTTGCAATTCATGAATAGGAAGTTTCAGACAATAGCTTCCCAACTCATGAATAGCAGATATAGTTTATGAGCTCATATACTAACTTGTTCATTCACATTTAGGCTTCTGAGGTCAGGCATTTACAGAACAAAGACTTACATTTTGGTTTGCTCATGTGACTGCATCTTGGACCAAGTATAGTCAAGTTAATAGTAAATACAACTGATGATGAGTCATTGAATTTTTTTTTTATTAACTTTTGTTGAGCTTCAAGTGAACGTTTACAAATCAAGTCAGTCTGTCACATATAAGTTTATGTACATCTTACTCTGTACTCCCACTTGCTCTCCCCCTAATGAGTCAGCCCTTCCAGTCTCTCCTTTCTGACAATTTTGCCAGCTTCCAACTCTCTCTATCCTCCCATTCCCCCTCCAGACAGGAGATGCCTACACAGTCTCAAGTGTCCACCTGATATAATTAGCTCACTCTTCATCAGCATCTCTCTCCTACCCACTGTCCAGTCCCTTTCATGTCTGATGAGTTGTCTTCGGGGATGGTTCCTGTCCTGTGCCAACAGAACGTTTGGGGACCATGACCGCCGGGATTCCTCTAGTCTCAGTCAGACCATTAAGTATGGTCTTTTTAGAGTCATTGAATTTTATATGCCAGAATTGTATTAGTATTTGCACGTGTATAATCAACAATTGTTATTGTCAGTTAATTTTGTGCTTTGCTGCTAACCACAGGGTTGGTAGTTCGAGCCTACCAGACACTCCTTGGAAACCCTATGGAGCAATTTTACTCTGTCCTATAGGGTCTTTGTGAATTGGAATCAACTCAACAACAAGGGGTTTTATATTAAAGTTGGCTAGTTTTTAATTGAAAATATTTTCTATTTCTTAACGTTGTTCTGCAATAAGAATTATCCAAAACTTTTGAATTTTAAAAAATCCATCAGTAGTCTTTTGATTTCATATCCCAATTGAGGAGCAAGTGATAAACTTTTACTAATTGCCACTTCTTCCAAGTGCAGTTTAAATGTAAATTTCCCCAATTAATATAACAGGACTAAGTAAAATTAAAAATGCCATTCTTGACATGCTTCTTGAGTTAAATTTAGATGAATAATTGTTAACTTCTATTTTAATGATTCATTCTCCAACCATCCCTTAGGTCTGGCATATAGATAGATAGACAGACAGATAGATAGATAGATGATAGATAGATAGACAGATGATAGATAGATAGATGAAAGAAAGACAGATAGATGATAGATAGATAGATGATAGATAGATAATAGGTAGATAGGTTTTAGGTAGGTAGACAGATAGATGATAGATGATAGATAGATAGATGAAAGAAAGATAGATGATAGATAGATAGACAGGTAGGTAGATAGATAGATGATAGGTAGGTAGGTAGGTGGGTAGGTAGGTGGGTAGACAGGTAGGTAGATAGGTAGGTAGATGATAGGTAGGTAGGTAGGTAGGTAGATCGATCGATCTTTTTTTTTTTGGAGGGCTTTGTCAATGAATTCCTATTTACACTTACAGTTGTTATCTACATAACCACCAATTCATTTAGAAGAGCTAAAATATTCCGGACCCACAAATGTTAATATAATTTTTATTACAATGTATAGCCAATACAAATTCAAAATTGAAAAATGGAGTCGAGGAGTTTTTTTTAAAGAATATTATACCAAGTTTAACCAACAGTGCAATTCTAAACTATATATATGAAGGAATTGAGTGAAAGATTTTTCACAACATGTGAACATGTCTCTAGTCTATCATCATGAAGATATTTACAAGGGGAGTAATAACTCACGTTGGCAAATCATCTAAATGTTTTATCCCCATATTATATTTTTATTCTGTGATCAATTTTAAAGAAACGTTATTTTTATTTTATTTTTCAAAATGCCCATTGCTCAATAGACACAGATTCAGTGCATAAAAACCCAAAACCAAACCCATTGCTGTTGAATTGATTCTGACTCATAGTACCCTATAGGACAGGGAAGAACTGCCCCATAGAGTTTCCAAGGAGTGCCTGGAGGATTCAAACTGCTGACCTTTTGGTTAGCAGCCATAGCACTTAACTACTACACTACCAGGGTTTCCTATATAAAAACAGGGAGAGACATAGTCACCTAAGCTGTTTAAGGGAATCCTACTGCATTTAATAATCATTTTGTTTTCTCTCAAAGGTCAATCAATGTTGTTAATGGAATTTTCAGATATGGTCTGCTTTGTTTTGATTTAAGCCATGAAGACAGAAAATCAAACTTTTGGAGCAGAGTTTATACTTCTTGGCCTTTTCCAATATGGCCAAATGAACAAGATATTCTTCGTTGCCATTACTGTCATCTTCTCAGTGGCTTTGATGGGAAATATCATACTGATCCACCTCATCCGATTGGACACTCTGCTCCACACTCGCATGTACTTCCTCCTCAGTCAGCTCTCCTTCATTGACATGATGTACATCTCCACCACGGTACCCAAGATGGCAGCAAACTTCCTGTCAAATAGTAAGACCATTACTTTTTTCGGTTGTGAGATTCAAACCTTTCTGTTTTTGACTCTTGGTGGAACTGAAGCTCTTCTTGGTTTCATGTCTTATGATAGACACGTAGCGATCTGTCACCCTTCACATTATCCTGTGCTCATGAGCAAGACGATCTGTTTGTCCATGGTCACATGTGCATGGGCCAGTAGTTCTATCAATGCTTTAATACATACACTGTATGTATTTCTACTTCCATTCTGTACATCTCAGATCATTAACCACTTTTTCTGTGAAGTTCCATCTCTAATGCCTTTGGTGTGTCAGGACACCTCCCAGTATGAGTATACTGTCCTCTTTAGTGGCCTTGTCATTCTGTTACTACCATTCATGGCCATTCTGGCTTCCTATGCCCAGGTGCTTATTGTGGTGTACCAGATGAGCTCAGGTAAAGGGCAGACAAAAGCCATCTCCACGTGTTCCTCTCATCTGATTGTGGCAAGCCTATTCTATGGGACTACTCTCTCCACCTATACAAGGCCACATTCCTTGCATTACCCTGAGGAAGATAAAGTGGTGGCGGTGTTTTACAGTATCATTACACCTCTTCTGAACCCATTTATCTACAGTCTGAGGAATAAGGAGGTCATGGGGGCCATGAGAAGAGTGCTGGGAAAATAGACATTTGTACAGAAAATATGACTTTAGGAACCCTTTATAGTTTGAGACTGAACAACATGATTTGATTAGCCTACTGTCTAGAGAGAAGTAAGCTCAAAGAAATGTTTACAAAATAAATAAATGTAACAATGCCTTGGTTTCTACACTTCTCAGAAATAACTAAAGCTTTGTTATTGGAACTGGGTGGATTTGCCGTGTAAAAGCAAGAGAATGGTTGCCATTTTCAACTTTATCTTCTAAAGCAATAGATTTAATCCCTGTCAACACAATGTTCCCGTGTCATAACAAATTTTTAGTACCTTTTTAATATTCTGAAATAAAATGCACATGAAATATAATTTACCATACAATACATAATATCAGGAAAATACATATGATGACCAAACTATAATATAGAGCAAAATGCATACATCCACTTATTTATTTATTTATTCATTTATTGAACAAGGGCTTTAATGCTTTAACTCTGTATGTGACACTGTTATTGGCACTGGTGAAATGGGATTAAACAAGAAAAAACTGACATAAGTCTCTGCTCTCATGAAGTTTACATTTTATCGTGGGGAGAAAGACAGTATATAAAATTAACTGGTAAAGCGACCTTATATGAGTCGGAATCGACTCGACAGCACTGGGTTTGGGTAAATTTCAGAGTATACCAAAAAGTATTAATCACCATGAAGAAGAACTAAGTGGAAAATTGGAATCAGGAAAACAGAGGATATTTGCAATATTAAGTCAAATAGTCAGAGAAGGGAGAATCAAGAATATGACTTTTGTCAAAAACTAAAAGGAGTCGAGGAAGAGAGACAAGTGGATATTTGTGGATAAATGTTCTGGGAAGAGCAAAGAACAAGTGAGAACTCCCTGAGGTGGGGATATGCCCAGCATAGTCACAAAAGATCAAGGAGTAAATTGGTGAGACACAGGAAATAAGTATAAGTTTTGGGGCCGGGTCTTACAGTGTAAATTAGATCAATGTGAGGATTGTGGCTTTGAACCTAAAACGATGGGCTACCTTTGCAGAGTTGTGGTAGAGAACTGATGTGGGCAGGAGAAAGCCATTGCAGTAGTCCAGCTGTGACAAGATATTACCTTGGACCAAGGTGATATTAGTGGAGAGGCAAAGACTGGGCAGATTCAGGAGACTGGGAGAAAGCAGACATTTGAGTTTTGTGGACACATGGGATGGGAAATACTATGAAATAAGAAGCTTTCAGAATTGGGCTAAAACTTGAAATTAACAACTGGAAGTGTGGAACTGTCATCATTACAGCTTGAGGGAAACCACAGGTGGAGCATTTCATCATTCGTCATCTCTTATGCTACTTTCATGTTAATGCCTTAGGCCCACAATTACAATCATTATTCTGGCTTCTATCGCCATTAAATAGAAGCTCTTATTTCTCATCACCATTGAGTCGAAACTTTTAAATCAGAAAATAAGTTCTCTTTGATGTCTGGCTTCTTTTCCTAAACATGTTTAAAAGGTTCAACCATATTTTTGAGTGTCTCCATCATTTTTATTACAAAGCTGAATTCCATCATATGGCTTAGAATAATTATTTCCATTCTGATGTCAGAAATGTTTGACTATAATGAATAAAACTACCATAAAGCTTCCTGTACAAGTGTTTTTTGAGAACACGTGAACTCAATTCTCTTGTACATATACCTAAATTGAAATTGCTTAGTCATAAATTAGGCACATGTTTAGCTCTAATAAAAAAAAAAAAAATTTTTTTTTTAGCGTTATCCAAAGTGGATTTAATCATTTATTTTCCAATCAGTAATATATGAAAACTTCTTAGAGTCTGAGTGTTGATAATAAATAATGCAGTGGGTTGCTAAACTACTTGCTGCTAAATATAAAGTGGAATATAAACCATGAGAGCAAAATACAACCAGTGTGCCATCAGTGCATGAACAATGGTATTGGAAGAAAGTGTATATTTCTGTGAAATATTTTAGAGATTCACTGACAAGATTTTTTTGGATCCATTGTCAATAATTTTAATAATAATTATATGTAATGGCCTTTAGGAACACTCATTTCTGGTTCAAGACAAAATGTGTTTATTGGTCTATGAATGCCTTACTTCGGTCAGTTTGTTTATAATAGAATGTATACCTGTAAGTTCACCACCCAACCCAACAACTAAAATAGTAAATTTATCTTTAGTGCTCCTCCAACTCTTGGCGACCCCATATGTGTCAGAGTAGAACTGTTCTTGGTAAGGTTTTCAACGGCTTATTTTTCTAATGTGGATCACCAATCCGTTCTCCTGAGGTGCCTCTGGGTAGACTCGAACCACCAAGCTTTCAGTTAGCAGTGACTGTGTTAACTGTTCGCACCATCCAGGGACTCTTCATATCCTCCTATACCTCTGGGTAGACTCGAACCACCAAGGTTTCATTTAGCAGTGACTATGTTAACTGTTCGCACTATCCAGGGACTCCTCATATCCTCCTATACCTCCACCATCATTCTGAATTTTTGGTTTTTTAATTCTCTTGCTATAATTATAATATAGAATTCATAGGGTATTAGAAAATATTTTTAGATGCTGTAGAACTTAATAAAGGGGCCTTAAGTTGTAGATAATCTTTTTGAAAATTGTTTTTTTGGTTGACGTTACTAACGCTCCAGGTTGAATGAAATGACAGCCCATTCTATTTTATTATTGAATGGCATTCTATTTTAAGACTATACTACACATTTATCCATTTTTTGTTGTTGGTGTTGTTGCTGATAGATGCTTGTTTTATTTCTAGTTGTCTACTATTATATACAATGCACTTATAAACATTGTTGCATTTGTCTCCTGTCTCCCATAAACAAGAGTTTGTATTTTGTATATATCTACGAATGGAATTGGTGGTGAAATTACCTAAGTGTGTAAACCATTTGTGTTTTACATAAAGTTTGAAATTCTAATTTATACTTACTATCAAAAATGAAAATAATAAATCCATATTTTAATAAATGTACATTCAAATTTAATGAATTTTAACATATTTAAATATTTTTCACACAGATTGCATGAAAGTTCACATCTGCAGACCACATCAGTCAGTGAAGTATATGGTTGCATGTCCAGTTGCTAGCTTCAAGTTTCAGGTAATCTCCACCCCAGCTTCTTGATCTTGGCCTTAGAGTTTTATACATCCTTGATCTTTTATTATTGTAATTAATTTTTGTAGTATTTTTGACCATTTTCATGCTTTTGAGTTCCAATAGAGCCTAAACCTGACTAAACACGATGCCTAAACTTCAATAGCTATAGCTAACAAACTTTTTTTAAGTAAATAGCAATTTGAAGGATGATTTGTGTAAGTTATACAGAATAAAGAAATCCATATACAGTACATTCACAACTAATCAGATAGATTATCGCAAATTGAACAAACCTATATGAAAGTAGTAACATATTATTAGCACTTGAGAAGATTCCTCATGCCTCCCCCTAGCTGCTACCCATACTTACTTGTAATGAAACAATCATATTTAAGTACATTATCCATGAATTATACTGAACAATGAAAAAATAAATCATTTCAATTATTACATAAATTCAATATAATCCCCATTAGAATCCCATCAGTGTGTGCATGTGTGTGTGTTTAATTTACAAGTTGGCTATAGAATTTATATAAAATGATGCAAAAAACAGTGATAGCTCAAAGGGAATTTTAAAAATAATAAAATGAGATGCATCATTCTATGTGATATTAAAAAATTGTATTGATATAATTATAGACCAATGGAAGAGAATACATAATTCAGATGCACACATATGTGTACAATGATGAGTCACATATGTCAGGTGCTTGTATGGGGAGTGATAAAAGGATACACATTTCAGTGAAAGTTGTTGGATCAATTGTATATCCGTGTATATTTTAAAAAAATGAGATGTGGATAATGTCAGTGAAAATGACCAAGTTGATAGCCTCAGATAGCTTCTGTGGAGGGCCTGTTCCTGCACAGAAAAACGACAAAGCAAAAAGTGTTAGAATCAACTTTTTTAGAAATTTAGAAAGTTTTAAAATATTTACAGCAACCAACCAAATACTGAAATAAGAGAAAACCAGAAAACCAAACCCACTCCCGTCAAGTCGATTGTGACTCATAGCGACCCTATAGGACAGAGTAGAGCTGCACTATAGAGTTTCCGAGGAGCGTCTGGTGGATTCGAACTGCTGACCTCTTGGTTAGCAGCCATAGCATTTAACCACTATGCCACCAGTGTTTCTGAAATAAGAGAAAGGCCACTTAAAAACATCAGGAGAGGGGATGTTACAGAAAACGGTGTGTTAAGAAGGTATAGGATTCGTTCCCTCCACTGAAGCAATGAAAAAAACCAAAAACCAAACCCAATGCCATCGAGTCGACTCCCACTCATAGAGACCCTATAGAACAGAGTAGAACTGCCCCACAGAGTTTCCAAGGAGCGCCTGGAGGCTTCGAACTGCTGACCCTTTGGTTAGCAGCCGTAGCACTTAACCACTAGGCCACCAGGGTTTCCCTGAAGCAATGAATAAGTGGGAAAAAAACCTGACAGAATAAACATTAAGTGCTTCATGAGAAAAGATGCTGTTGAATTTTGATGAAAAATTGTGGCATTTTTGTTTATTCACCTACTATCCCCCATTCTCCACTTGGCAGCTGCCATGAAGACAGCAGCCCACATTCCTGGCGTGGCTTGCTGGTGCCAGGGTGTGGACAAGACAGATCTTTTTTCTAAAAATGTTGTTGTTGTTTATTTTGACCAATCTGGTAGTTCCAGAGATACTTGCTCTGAGATAGGCCTTGGCTTTACTCCTCTCAGACATAAGTGGCTACCAGGTGGTGTCTGTCTGTGAAAAGCCTTAAAGACATATAGTGCCATAACCAGCTTAGGTAAGGAATGGAGAACAGGGAAAGAAGCAGACAAACCTGATAGCCTGGAAAAGAAGAGGCTGACGAGGCAGATGCATGGGAGAATAAACTGTAGAGATACTGAATGTACTGAAGGATCAGAGATCCAGTGTACATACCCAGGTTGAATGCATGCTCAGACAAGACCTGAGAGGACCCTAGGTTTGAGCCTCTGGCAGATCTTTGGGCTCTGCACAAACGGAGGTGTAGACTAAGGCCCAGTTGTAGGTGGCCTGGCTAAGCATTGAAAGAGTACCTAATTCAGAGTCAATCTTCAATGACCAGGAAAGGGTTTTTAGTTTTCTTTTTCTTCTCTTTTTGACTCCAAAAAAGGTCTCTATCAGGTCACTGGTTGACCACTAAAATAACTGAAGATAGACTTCAGTGACCACACATGGCAAAGAAAACAGTCTATGCAAAATAATAAATACATACAAACAAATAAATAGTTTGGAAATGTCACTAAACAGATGACCGCAGCCCTCAACAATAACAGCAAGCACTAGGTAGGCTGGAGAATCTGCTTTCCAGAGTTAACACATAAAATTCACAAAGCCCAGTGTTTGGTAAAAATACTAGGCATGCCAAGAAACAGGAAGTACAACCAATTCACAGGAAAAAAAAAAAATCGGTGAAAGCAGTCCCTGAAGAACCAATGACATAGAATTGCTAGGCAAATCGTTTAAATCTACTGTGTTAAACGTGGTCAAAGACCTAAAGGAAAACAGGAGAATGTCTCAACGAATAGAGAATATCAATAATGACAAAGAAATTATAAAGAAGGCATCAAATAGAAATTAACATCAATCTTTCTCAAACTTTTCCAAAAACTAAAAGGAAGGAATAATTTGTAACTCAATCCATGATGCTATCAGCATCCTGATATTTAGCCAGACAAAGCCATCAGAAAAAAATATTGCATAGAAATATCTATGGAAATCCTCAACCAAATAGTAAAACTCCAATCCAGCAGCATATTAAAAGGACCATATGCCATAACCCTGTGTGCTTTGTCCCACAAGTGCAGCATATATAAAAGTCAATCAGTGTAATGCAACACATTAATAGAATGTAGGGAGAGGGGGATGATCTATCAACTGATGCAGAAAAAAGCGTTTAACAAAAAAACACTCAAAAATCAGGAATAAAAGCGAACTTCCTATTATGTGAGAGTCAAAAATGGCCTCTGTGTATTAGCCCCAAGTTATTTACTTCTTCAAGTAAGCTGAGGCGTATTATATGGAAAAAAAAAAAAAAAAAACTGGCATGAAACTCAAACTTGTACATGTCCAACTGATTTAAAAATAGCCCAAATAAGCAGATTTTTAGCCACTTAGGACCTGCCTGTTTTACATACCCTGCAAAACTGGACTCAACTTCTGCTAGTCCTAAAAAAAATAAATAAATAAATAAATTCCTGTAGTTATAAAGACCCTAAGATGCTGCTGCTTTTAGAGCTCTCTGACCCAGAGACTTATCGCCTGGCTGCAGGAGGATATCGCTTCTCACCCCTGGGAGCTTTCTTGCTCTCTTCTCCTTCTGATGCTACCTGTGACTCTAGCCTCTGGAAGACCTTCTGCTACAGGGACCACCCCCTTGCATGTGACTTTCAATGTGTTGGCCCCATTAAATAGCTTGTTGTGCAATACTGTCATATAGCTCTGAATTTCCTTCACCTCAGTACACTTCCTTAAAATGATAAAGGACAGTTGTGAAAAACCAACAATTAACATTATACTCAATGGTGAAAGACTGAAAGATTTTGCCATAAAATCAGGAACACGGCAAGGATATCTCTTTTCCCTACTTCTATTCAACACTGTGGTCTTTTTGTTCACCTCTGCGAATGTGAAAACTGGACAATGAAAAAAGAAGGCAGGAGAAGTACTGATGCGTGGAAGTGTGGTGTTGGTGAAGAATATTGAATGTACCATGGATTAACAAAAGAACAAAAAAATCAGTCTTACAATAAAACAGTGAAATGTTCCTTAGGAATGAGGATGGCAAGACTTCATCTTACGTACTTTGGACACATTATCTGGAAAGACCGATCACTAGGAAAAGAAGTCCTGTTAGGTGAAGTAGAAGATCACAAAAATAAAGGAAAACCCTCAAAAAGATGGATTGACCCAATAACAACAACAATGGACTCAAACATACCAACAATCATTAGGATGGCATGGGACCAGGGAAATTTTCTTTCTCTTATATATTAGGTTACTTTGAGTAGAAGCCAACTAAATAGCAACTGCTCTCAACAACAACATTCGGCGCAAGACATCAACAACAACATAGCTACAGCTATATCTTCATATAAAACAAAAAACACCACCAGTTGCAGTAGAATCAAACGCAACTCACAGTGACCGGTTGGGTGTCGGAGTAGAAGTGGGCTCCGTCAGTAGGCCGCACTGTGTGTCTGTACCATAATTTGTTTCCCATTCGTCTGTTGATGAGCATTTAGGTTGTTTACAACTTTTTGCTGTTGTAAATGGTGCTCCCATGAACATGGTATGCATATGTCTATTCCTGCGACTGCTCTTACTTCTCTTGGGTATATTCCTATGAGTGGGATTGCTGGATCTTATGGTATTTCTACTTCTAGCTTTTTAAGGAAGCACCAGATTGTTTTCCAAAGTGATTGTATCATTTTACATTCTCACCAGCAGTGCATGAGAGTCCAATCTCTCCACAACCTCTCCAACATTTTTATTTTGTGTTTTATGGATTAACCAAACCCATTGCCATCGAGTCATTTCTGACTCATAGAGACCCTATAGGACAGAGTAGAACTGCCTTGTGGAGTTTCCAAGGAGCACCTGGTGGATTCCAACTGCCGACCTTTTGGTTAACAGCATTTAACCACTACACCACCAGGGTTTCCTTTTTTTGGATTAGCGCCAGTGTTATTGGGGTGATAAGACATCTCTTTGTTGTTTTAATTTGCATTTCTCTGGTGGCTAATGATCATGAGCATTTCCTCATATGTACATTAGCCACCTGAATATCTTTTTTGGTGCAGTGTCTGTTCATATGCTTTGCTCATTTTTAATTTTTTTTATTTGTCTTTTTGTAGTTGAGGTGTTGCTGTACTTTGTAGATTTTAATGATTAGACCCTTCCCAGCTATGTCATAGTTAAAAATTTCTTCCCAATCTGTAGGTTCTGTTTTTACTCTTTTCATGAGCATAACTGACTTTTAGCAGACCCCAGTTATCTAGTTTCTGATGTTTCTGCATTGTTGGTTATGGTTTGTATCCTGTTTATGTCGTGTATCAGGCCTCCTAGCATTGTCTCTATTTTTTCTTCCGTGATCTTTATCATTTTAGGTTTTATATTTAGGTCTTTGATCATTTTGAGTTAGTTTCTGTGCATGATGTGAGGTATGGGTCCTGTTTCATTTTTTTGCAGACAGATATCCAATTACGCCAGCACCACTTGTTAAAAAGACTGTCTTTTCCCCCATTTAATGGACTTTGGGCCTTTGTCAACTATCAGCTGCTCATAGGTGCATGGATTTACGTCTGGGTTCTCAATTTTGTTATATTGATCTATGTGTCTGTTGTACCAGTACCAGGCTGTTTTGACTATCATGGTGGTATAACAGGTTCTAACATCAGGTAGTGTGAGGCCTCCCACTTTGTTCTTCTTCAGTAATTCTTTACTTATTTGGGGCTTCTTCCTTTTCCATATGAAGTTTGTGATTTGTTTCTCCAACATGCTAAAAGTTGTCATTGGAATTTGGATTGAGATTGCATTGTATCTGTAGATCACTTTGGGAAGAACTGACATTTTCATAATGTTGAGTCTTCCTGTCTATCAGCATGGTATGTTTTTCCACTTATTTAGGTCTCTTTTGATTTCTTGTAATAGTGTCTTGTAGTTTTCTTTGTGTAGGTTTTTTACATCTCTGTTTAAATTTATTCCTAAATACTTTATCTTCTTGGGGGCTATTATAATGGTATTGATTTGGTGATTTCCTCTTGGAAGTTCTCTCTTCTGGTGCAGAGGAATCTGACTGACTTATGTATGTTTATCTTATATCCCGATATTTTGCAAAATCTTCTATTTTAGTTGTGGTAGTTTTCTTGTGGATTTTGGGGGGTTTTCCATGTATAAAACCATATCATCTGCAAATAGGGATACTTTTACTTCTTCATTACCAATTTGGATGCACTCTATTTCTTTTTCTTGCCTTATTGATCTGGCTAGGGCCTCCAGTACAATGTTGAATATGAGCGGTGACAAAGGGCATCCATGTCTGGTTCCCCTTCTCAAGGGGAATGCTTTAAGACTCTTCATTTAGGATGATGTTGGTTGTTGGCTTTGTATAAATGGCCTTTATTATGTCCAGGAATTTTCCTTCTATTCCTATTTCACTGAGAGTTTTTATCAAGAATGGGTTTTGGACTTTTTAAAATACCTTTTCTGCATCAGTTGATAAGATCATGTGGTTCTTGTCTTTTGTTTTATTTATGTGATGGATTACATTATTGTTTTTCTAATGTTGAACCATCCCTGCATACCTGGTATGAATCCCACGTGGTCATGGTGAATTATTTTTTGATATGTTGTTGAATTCTATTGGCTAGAATTTTGTTGAGGATTTTTGGGTCTATATTCACGAGGGATATTGGTCTGTAATTTTCTTTTTTTTGTGGATCTTTACCTGACTTTTCTATCATGGTTATGCTGGCTTCATAGAATGAGTTTGCGAGTATTTCATCCTTTTCTATGCCTGAAATGCCTTTGGTAGTAATGATGTTAACTCTTCCCTGAAAGTTTGGTAGAATTCTCCAGTGAAGCCGTCTGGGCCAGGGCTTTTTTGTTGGTGGTGGTTTTTATTTTTTTAATTATCTCTTCAATCTCTTCTTTTGTTGTGGGTTTATTTAATTTTTCTACCTCAATTTGTGTTAGTTTAGGTAAGTAGTGTGTTCCTAGAAATTTGTCCATTTCTTCTAGATTTTCAAATTTGTTAGAGTACAATTTTTCATAGTATTCTGTTATGATCCTTTTTATTTCCATTGGGTCTGTTATGATATCACCCATTCCATTTCTTATTTAGGTTATTTGCTTCCTCTCCTGTTTTTTCTTTTGTCAATTTGACCAGTGGTTTATTGATTCTGTTGATCTTTTCAAAAAAACGTCTTTTAGTATTGTCTACTCTTTCAATTGTTTTCTTATTCTCTATCTCATTCATTACTGCTCTAACCTTTATTATTTCCTTTCTTCTGGTGCCTGAGGGCTACTTTTGTTTCTCTCTATTTGTTCAAGTTGTAGGGTTAATGTTTTGATTTTGGCACTTTCTTCTTTTTGAATGTGTGCATTTATTGTTGTAAATTGACCTCTAAGCATTGCTTTTGCTGTTTTCCAAAGGTTCTGGTAAGACATGTTTTCATTCTTCATTTAATTCTATGAATTTATTTTGTCCATCCTTGATTTCTTCTATAATCCAGTAGTTTTTAAGCAAGGTGTTGTTCTGTTTCCACGTATTTGATTTTTTTTCCTTGCTGTTTCTGTTATTGATTTCTAATTTTATGTCATTATAATCAGAGGATACTCTTTCTTAAGGTCAGCTGATTAACAATTTTAATTCCATGTACAATCTTAATTCTCCTTTGCCATGTAACTTAACATATTCACAGATTCCAGGGATTGAGACAAGGACACCTTTGGAGAATCTTTTTCCTATCTTCCGTATTGATATTTTGTAAAACCATGTCTGTTCAACAGGCAGACATCAAGGCCAGCTCCTGGCAATACAAAAACCTAATTGATAGTGCCAGGTCAGCTCCCAGATGTCAAAAAATATTCTACTTCTTCTTCTAGGATATTTGTACTCAGTTCTCTTCCCTTTGAGTTAATTCATCTCACTGTACTACTATGACTTTTTGTTTAACTGTATCTGTTTACAAACTTCAATAAAATTAAAAATATCTCTACTGCAGTAAAAAATGTATTAAAATAATTCATTAAACAAGTACAAATTTGCAATGACTATAGTGGCTATTGTGCCAGTCTGCCTCAACAAAGGTCTCCCTTACCCTCTCTGGCCCAGTATTTCCCCAAGCATGAGGTCCTGCATTAGATTGATCCCTCCTAATGGTTTGTCCAAAGGAAGTGAGTGAGACAGTGTTCTGTTGTGATCCATAAGTTTTACATTGGCTAATTATTGGAAGTAGACCACCAGACCATTTTCCTAGTCTAATCTTTTTAAGGTTTTAACCTTGGGCAGTAACTTAACTTTACTAAGATCCAGTTTCATCAAAAGTCAGTGGGAGCTAAAAATAACATTATCTTCATGAATCTGCTTCGATGAAATCATGCAAAATAGACTGTTAGGAACGATATAGCTCACTCAGTAATTTCTCAATAAATATTTTTTTTATAATTTTTATTGTGCTTTAAGTGAAAGTTTACAAATCAAATCAGTCTCTCACACAAAAACTTATATACACCTTGCTACATACTCCCAATTGCTATCCCCCTAATGAGACTGCCCGCTCTCTCCCCCCACTCTCTCTTGTCGTGTCCATTTCACCAGCTTCTAACCCCCTCCACCCTCTCATTTCCCATCCAGGCAGGAGATGCCAACATAGTCTTAAGTGTCCACCTGATCCAAGAAGCTCACTCCTCACCAGCATCCCTCTCCAACCTATTTTCCAGTCCAATCCATGTCTGAAGAGTTGGTTTCAGGAAAGGTTCCTGTCCTGGGCCAACAGAAGGTCTGGGGGCCATGACCACCAGGGTCCTTCTAATCTCAGTCAGACCATTAAGTCTGGTCTTTCTATGAGAATTTGGGGTCTGCATCCCACTGCTCTCCTGCTCCCTCAGGGGTTCTCTGTTGTATTCCCCGTCAGGGCAGTCATCGGTGGTAGCCGAGCACCATCTAGTTCTTCTGGTCTCAGGATGATGTAGTCACTGGTTCATGTGGCCCTTTCTGTCTCTTGGGCTCGTAATCACCTTGTGTCCTTGGTGTTCTTCATTCTCCTTTGATCCAGGTGGGTTGAGACCAATCGATGCATCTTATATGGCTGCTTGCTAGCGTTTAAGACCCCAGATGCCACTCTTCGAAGTGGGATACAGAATGTTTTCTTAATAGATTTTATTGTACCAATTGACTTAGATGTCGCCTGAAACCATGGTCCCCAGACCCCTGCCCCTGCTACGCTGGCCTTTGAAGTATTCAGTTTATTCAGGAAACTTCTTTGCTTTTGGTTTAGTCCAATTGTGCTGACCTCCCCTGTATTGTGTGCTGTCTTTCCCTTCACCTAAAATAGTTCCTATTACTATCTAAACCCCTTTCCCGCCCTCCCTCGCTCCCCCCTCTGGTAATGACAAAAGAATGTTTTCTTCTCAGTTTAAACTATTTCTCAAGTTCTTAGGGCGCCTTGGTTGCTTCCATCTTTTTGCTATTGTAAACAGTGCTGCATAAACATGGGTGTGCATATACCTGTTTGTGTAAAGGCTCTTATTCTTCTAGGATATATTCCAAGGAATGGGATTGCTGGATCCTATGGTAGTTCTATTTCTAGATTTTTAAGGAAGACCCAAATTGATTTCCAAAGTGCTTGTACCATTTTACATTCCCACCAGCAGTGTATAAGTGTTCCAATCTCTCCACAGCCTCTCCAACATTTACTATTTTGTGTTTTTTGGATTAACGCCAGCCTTGTTGGAATGAGATGAAGTCTCATTGTAGTTTTTGTCTGCATGTCTTTAATGGCTGATAATCGTGAACATTTCCTCATGTATCTGTTAGCTACCTGAATGTCTTCTTTAGTGATGTGTCTATTCATATCTTTTGCCCATTTTTAAATTGGGTTATTTGTCTTTTTGTAGTTGAGTTTTTGCAGTATCATGTAGATTTTAGAGATCAGGCGCTGATTGGAAATGTCATAGTTGAAAACTTTTTCCCATTCTGTAAGTAGTCTTTTTACTCTTTTGGTGAAGTCTTTGGATGAGCATAGGTTTTTGATTTTTAGGAGCTCCCAGTTATCTAGTTTTTGTTTTGTATTTTTAATAATGTTTTCTATACTATTTATGCCATGTATTAGGGCTCCGAACAGTGTCCCTATTTTTTCTTCCATGATCTTTACCTTTTTTTTAGATTTTATATTTAGGTGTTTGATACATTTTGAGCTCATTTTTTTGCATGGAGTGAGGTATGGGTCTTGTTTCACTTTTTTGCAGATGGATATCCAGTTATGCCAGCACTATTTGTTAAAAAAAACTGTCTTCTCCCCCCATTTAACTGTTTTGGGGCCTTTGTCAAAAATCAACTGCTCATATGTGGATGGATTTATATCTGGATTCTCAATTCTGTTCCATTGGTCCATGTATCTGTTGTTGTCCCAGTACCAGGCTGTTTTGACTACTGTGGTGGTATAAAAAAAAAAAAAAAAAAATTCTAAAATCAGGGAAAGTAAGGCCTCCCACTTTGTTTTTATTTTTCAGTAATACCTTATTTATCTGGGGCTTCTTTCCCTTCCATATGAAGTTGGTGATTTGTTTCTCCATCTCATCAAGAATGCCGTTGGGATTTGGACCGGAATTGCATTAAATGTATAGATCCCTTTTGGCAGAATAGACATTTTTATAATGTTAAGTCTTCCTATCGATGAGCAAGGTATGTTTTTCCACTTATGTAAGTCTCTTTGGTTTCTTGCAGAAGTGTTTTGCAGTTTTTTTGTATAAGTCTTTTACATCTTTGGTAAGATTTATTCCTAATTATTTTATCTTCTTGGGGGCTACTGTAAATGGCATTGATTTGGTGATTTCCTCTTCAATGTTCTTTTTGTTCGTGTAGAGGAATCCAACTGATTTTTGTATGCTTATCTCGTATCCTGATACTCTGCTGAACTCTTCTATTAGTTTCAGTAGTTTTCTGAAGGATTCCTTAGGGTTTTCTGTGTATAAGATCATGTCACCTGCAAATGGAGATACTTTTACTTCTTCCTTGCCAATCTAGATGCCCTTTATTTCTTTATCTAGCCTAATTTCTCTGGCTAGGACCTCCAACACAATGTTGAGTAAGAGCGGTGATGAAGGGCATCCTTGTCTGGTTCCCAGTCTCAGTGGGAATGCTTTCAGGCTCTCTCCATTTAGGGTGATGTTTGCTGTTGGCTTTATATAAATGCCCTTTATTATGTTGAGAAATTTTCCTTCTATTCCTGTTTTGCTCAAGTTTTTATCATGAATAGGTGTTGGACTTTGTCAAATGCCTTTTCTGCATCAATTGATAAAATCCTGTGATTCTTGTCTTTTGTTTTATTTATGTCATGGATTACATTAATTGTTTTTCTAATGTTGAACTATCCCTGCATACCTGGTATGAATCCCACTTGGTCATGGTGAATTATTTTTTTGATATGTTGTTGAATTCTATTGGCGAGAATTTTGTTGAGGATTTTTGTGTCTAAGTTCCTGAGGGATATAGGTCTATAATTTTCTTTTCTTGTGGTGTCTTTACGTGGTTTTGGTATGAGGGATATGGTGGCTTCATAGAATGAGTTTGGTAGTATTCTGTCCTTTCTATGCTCTGAAGTACCTTTAGTAGTAGTGGTGTTAACTCTTCTCTGAAAGTTTGGTAGAACTCTGCAGTGAAGCTGTCCGGACCAGGGCTTTTTTGGGGTGGGGGGGGTTTGATTGCCTTTTCCATCTCTTCTTTTGTTATGGGTCTATTTAGCTGTTCTACCTCTTTTTGTGTTAGTTTAGGTAGGCAGTGTGTTTCTAGGAATTCACCCATTTCTTCTAGGTTTTCACATTTGTCAGAGTACAATTTTTCACAGAAATCTGATATGATTCTTTTAATTTTAGTTGGGTATGTTGTAATATCGCCCATCTCATTTCTTATTCAGGTTATTTGGTTCC
This sequence comes from Loxodonta africana, assembly GCF_030014295.1. Lineage (NCBI taxonomy): Eukaryota > Metazoa > Chordata > Mammalia > Proboscidea > Elephantidae > Loxodonta > Loxodonta africana. Next base: position 747,831 of record NW_026975669.1, on the reverse strand, counting down.
TCTCCTGTTTTTCTTTTGTCAGTTTGGCTAGTGGTTTATCAATTTTGTTAGTTTTTTCAAAAAAAACAGCTTTTGGTCTTGTTAATTCTTTTCATTGTTTTCTATTTCTTTTAGTTCAGCTCTAATTTTTAGTATTTGTTTTTTTTTTTTTTTTTTTTGGTGCCTGTGAGTTTCTTTTGTTGCTCTCTTTCTATTTGTTCAAGTTGTGGGGATAATTCTTTGATTTTGGCTCCTTCTTCGTTTTGGATGTGTGCATTTATTGATATAAATTGACTTCTGAGCATTTCTTTCACTGTATCCCAGCGTTTTTACAGGAAGTGTTTTCATTCTCATTGGAATTTCTTTGTTCCATCCTTAATGCCTTCTATAATCCAGTCTTTTGTTTTGTTCAGTTTCCAAGTGTCTGATTTCTTTTCCCTGCTTTTCCTGTTATTGATTTCCACCTTCATGCCCTTATGGTCAGAGAAGATGCTTTGTAATATTTGAATGTTTTGGATTCTGCTAAGGCTTACTTTATGCCGTAATATGTGGTCTTCTAGAGAATGTCCATGTGCACTAGAAAAGAAAGTATACTTGGCTGCTGTCGGGCGGAGTGTTCTGTATATGTCTATGAGGTCAAGTTGGTTGATTGTGGCATTTAGGTCTTCCGTATCTTTATTGAGCTTCTTTCTGGATGTCCTGTCCTTCACCAAAAGTGGTGTGTTGAAGTCTCCTACTATTATTGTTTTGTCAGAAATTAATAACTCAATAAATATTAACTGTCCTGATTTTTGTTATTGATTTTAATATTATTATTTTCTCTTTTAATTAATTTATTCAGGGTTGCCAGAATTTGACTTATATTTCTACTTTCACTTTCTTTTTTCTCATATTATTGACTATATCCATAGGTATATGCCTGTTTGAAAATAAAATTCAAATATCCCTTCATAGATTGGTTTGACAATCCTAGTATAATTATATAATTGTGTGGTTTGTCTATCTAACCACATTGCACATGCAAACAGGATGTGCCTCAAACTAGCAGACAACTAGGAATGAGGCATGTACAACCACTGGCATCAACCATTCCATGAGTGCTACGGTCATCTGTGATCAAGACATTTACACAATATTGGCAAAGTGAAAGCCACTATTATTATTTCTAGAAAGCAAACAGTAAACAGTAAAACAAATTCTCAAAGCAGATCTGCTTATTCTTCTCCAAACTACTCATATTCTTTCTAATATCACTGTACTGGCACATTGTGTTTCTGGTCAAATGTTATCTTCATGTCACCACTGCCTCTGGCTGCCACCATGTTACCCGGGACACCTGCATGGCTTCCGAGGCTTCTGCTCTGCCCCTGGGCCTCACTGGGCCTTGCTTCACTAATGGAAAGACCCCTGCACAGGATCTCCTGAGCCTCTGCCACTGGGCCCTTTTTGACCTATGCTGCTGCCTCCTACCATGCTACCCAGGCCAGAGTGGTTTTCTGTCTTGCTGCCGTGATACCAAGGCCTACCCTGCATGAGGGAATGTATTGTTCCCACCACGATGCCCAAAGGGGGAAGGAAGCAAATTACACCAGCCACACTCAGGTCTCTGTCCCGCAGGTACAACTGTTGCAGTACTTTAGTAGGAGGCACAACTCTGCACAAAGACACTCAGTTCTCTCTCTATGGACCAGCAAGCCCACCATCCCTGTCTTCACTGTTACAACTCTCTCTTCTTAATATAGGGAGTTCTCGATGCAGGGACCCTGGGTCCAAAGGATGCACTCCACTCTATGCTCTTTTTGATGGTAGTGAGGGGCCCCAGAACCTCTGTGGATTTGGCCCTTATATAAGCCTAACAGAATAGGAACAACAACCAATCTCCTAGTTGGACCACAAAGGGCACAATCCCATTAAGTGAATTTTCAATCCACTAGTTTTGTAGTAAATCTACTAATACCTTGCAAAATTTTGGCCCAGACAATCATTTTGTGAAATTACAAGACCAGGGCTAGAAAAGCCATATAACAGTGATTCATTGCACGGCAATAATTCAGCCCATTTTCTTAACCCTTAACCAGTTCATAAGCAGAGCTGTAACAAATCAATTAGTTAATGCTTATTATATTTTGATTATGTAGCACAGCATCGTATAACCTCCCATATTGGAGCTCCTGAGTGGTGCAAACAGTTATACTGTATAATCTCCTGGAGCAGAGCCCCTGGGTGGTACAGTTAACATGTTCAGATGCTAACTGAAAATACGGAGGTTCAAGTCCACCGAAAGGCACCTTGGAAGAAAGACCTGGTGATCTACTTCTGAAAAATCACCCATTAAAAACTCTACAGAGCACAGTTCCACTCTGACACACACAGGGTTGCCATGAGTCAGACGTAACTCAATGGCAACTGATTTTTGCTGTTTTCTGTTGCAAGATAAAGACATTAAAAAAAAAACTCTCATTACTGTACGTCAGTTCATAAGTCAACATATTCAGCTAAAGCAGAGAAGAAAGGAGATAATGAAATTATACTTATTTGATAGATCTGGTGCTTTATATTTATTCCATACCTGAAACCAAAACCAAACCCATTGTCATCAAGTCTATTCCAACTCATAGTGACCCAATAGGACAGAGTAGAACTGCCCCATGGAGTTTCCAAGGAGCTTCTGGTGAATTTGAACTGCTGGCGTTTTGATCAGCAGCTGAGCTCTTAACGACTGCACTACCAGGGCTCCTTATTCTATACAGTAGCCCCTAAAAATAATCCTATGGAAGAGGCATTATTATGCCCCTTTTACAGATGATTAAACTGACGCTCAGAGAGGTTATATAACAGGCCCAAAATATATAACTAGAAAGTTTCAAGACTGGAAAAGTTCAATTCGGTCATGGCCTTTTGTTGGGTAAGACATGTCTAGAAGTCCACTCTATTCCCCACATCATTACCAGCTCTTTCTTGACACATTAGTTATTGTGAAAGTTTAGGTTAACAGGATTGTGGACTAAGTATATTTTCTAGGTATGAGTTAAGTGCTTTATGCATCGTATCTCATTTAATACTAATAATATTATAAGGCAAGCATCATATTCAAAATAATCACATCCTGACTTTAGCATGTTGATAAAACAGGTCATTATCTTCAGAGATCAAATATCCTGAAATTTTAAAATAATCCTGTATGGAGGTGATAAATGAGGAGAGCATGTGGTCATCTGTATTCTTCCGAATGCTTTCCCACGAGCATTTCTGCAGCCTGAAGCTCAGGAATCCCTAAGGCTTTAGCCAGGTGCCTTGTATTTTATACCGGCAACAGAGGCAGTGGTGGGGATCCGAACGGTGATCTGGGAACCAGAGGCTTAGAGTATTCCACACCTCCTGCACGGTGGCTCCTCTGATGCAGGTTAGTGCTACGACTCCTAGACTGAGTGCTTACAACCGGGGATGGTATGCGCTAATGCTTTCACTGTGGCCCACTTAATTTCTGTAATTTTAAAAACTATATCACAATCATACTATTTGGAAAGCACAGAAATTAAAGCACCTGGATTGCACTTGATAACATCATAACTATTCCTTTTATATTCTTCCGTATACATTTTTTACAATTTGAAAAATATTGTTTATACGATTAGCATGATATCTAAGATTGTTCCAGCTGTTATATTGTGTTCCATGGGAAATTTATTAGTTCTACAATAGTTCAGGATGCACATTGTGGAAAACCTTGCAAAATAAGCCCTTTGTGTTTACAGGGTCTCCTCCCAGCCCTTCTTTTTTAGTCATATTTTAGAACGATATCCACAAGGTATGGCAATGCTTCAAGGGACAAGACTAGCTCTCTGGCTCTCACTCCATATTGCCAAATTGACTAATAAAGGATTTTTCACTTTTACCCTGAGATTAATCTTCATTGCATTCCTACTGGTAATGAATATCATAAAGAGACATTGAGTGTATAATGTTTGAATGCATAGAAATTATAAAAATTTCATTTAAACTATGTATTAATTTCCAGTGAGAAAAAACATCCTTTCATGATTATATTGCACTAATGTATCTTTATCAAATTGTAATTATGAAAATAATATTACAGGTATTTCCCAGTGTAAGACAGGGTTCCATTCTGAAGACTCTGTCATAAGTCAGCTCTGATATAAGTAGAATATCTAATTTTTTAAAAAATATTCATTATTTTTGTCTCCTATTAACAGTATCTTTATAAATCCAATCTTTATTTGTCTTTGGGATTGGCAAGAGAATGATAACATCAACAAATTACGTGCTACAACGTTATATGTAGTACATATTACTAATAATAAGATGTACAAAGATAAAAAAAAGGATAGTCATAGGGCAGTTTGTTGTAACTCAAATATGTCTTAAGTCGGGGACAATCTGTACTAAGCTTTTAGGAAAGTTGAGCCTTAGTTAATACTCTGACTCTAAGGTAAATGGATGCATATATCTGATTCTATTAAATTCTCTATTCATGAATTTCTCTTTGGGAAAAAGTTTGTGTAGAGATAAAATTTATGTTTGATAACATACTAAATATAAATAATTTAATTAAACATTCTACATGCACTATCTTTTTTCATTTTTACAAAGTAAGACAGTTACCCATTTTAAATACACTAACCTGAGACACACAGTTTATAAGAGAGGTGCCTAACTTCACAGAACTCACAGCTGCTCCAGTGAGCTCCAGCAGATTTTCCAGACTGAGATGCACTAGGAAGAAAAGGCTAGCGATCTACTTCTGAAAAGTCAGCCAAAGTGAACCCGATGGATGGCAATAGTCCGATCAACAACCGATTATGGGAATGGCGCAGGACTGGGCAGCATTTTGCCCGGGGTAGCCGTGTGTTAGGTGACTTAATGGCATCTAACAACAACGATGTGTTTGAGGGTCCATTCTTCATTTATGCTGTTTGTTTTATTCAAAAAGTTTTTTTTTCTTTATTTATGTTGTCTGTTTTATTCAAAAAGTTTTGTCATTATTAAGATAATAATTGGAACAAAACAAAAAACTGGCTGGCAAGCCCAAAATAACTGTGGGGAGTTTACTTTCATGACCAGGATTTTGGACCCATGCTTCCTACTTTTGAGACCAGGGAAAAATAAATTAATCTAACCCTCCAGTCCTTCATCTGCAAATCTGAAACAGTGACAGTTTACCTCATTTAATTGTTGTGACATTCCATGAGGAAATGCACATCCAGGGTTAACATAGGACTTGGGACATTGTTTGCTACAGTTATAAAAATCCTTGTTATGTCTGAGTTACTCCATCTATATCATGCAGTTGTGAAGTAAGAGTCATTTTGGCTTGGAATTGTTTTGGATTGAATTGAAGAAATGAACATACTAGTGCCAGGCCAGAATATTGGACAGGTGGGTATGTAACATAGAGTGTACCTTTGAGAAAGGGGAAGCTTTGCTAATTCTGGGAACACCACATTGAGGTAGACAGAAAAATGTGACAATGGATCTAAAAGTACTCTGAGCTCTCTGCAATTACCCACTTTATACAACTAGAAAATAAATGGGAATACGTTTTTATCCTCTTTTAAATTGTACAGAAATATTATAGACAACTAGAAGTTTATCTGACCTACATAACCTCTTGTACTTTGGTAGTGTGGAATTACACAGAATTGAATTCACTTGGGAACAACTGCCTTTTTGATGTGAAATACAGATAATATTTTCTCTTTTTACCTGCTATTTTAAAAAATTTTGATTGAATTTTGAGACATTATTGAATTTGTGGCAAGTTTCATGGTATCTATTACAATTCTTATAACACATTGAATATTAAAGGCATGAGAACACATTGTAAAATTAATAATCAAGTAACCTAATAGCCTTGGAATAATTAAATTTACCATGGTCATGAGTGTTTCCTCTACGTTCAAAATAAATTCATAGAAGGTAGACAGACAGAGGGCAGACAGAAAAATCTCAAGGAACACAGAAAACATGTCACTTATGCTGAAAAATGAAGACTGATATGTAATGATATTTTTGTTCTTTGGTATGAAATAAGTAACATTACATTCCATGTGAGTTATGGGAAAATACTAATTTTACTTTCAAAATATTTTGGTAGGAAACATCTATGTATGGCCAATAACAATATAATAATGATAATAATCAATAACTTTTTAGAGCTATCTTCTTGTGCATGCATTCTCCAATGTACTTATATACATTTTATTTTGTAGTTATCAAATAATCCTATAGTAGATACTATTATGTCATCTCATTTTGCACATAATGAAACTGAGGTTTAAGCATATTGCTCAAATTTATCCAACTACTAAACAGTGGCATAGGTATTCAAACTCCAGAAACCTGGCCATTAAATATGTACTTCTATGTTCAGACAACCTTCAGATGAATACAGCTACCAGTTTAAATGTTTATTATTAGATTAGTCATGTAACTTTTCTGAACTTCGTAATTTATACTGATTAAATGTGAAATATACATATATTTCACATTATATGAACTGTTTGTCCAGCGAATAGAATGCCTGATATGATAATATTTTCAAATACAGTTAATTTAAAATAATTTCATCTTAAATTTAAATCTACAGAAGACTTTCAAAATCATATTCATTGAATCTTGGCATCTGAGAAACATTGGAAAGCTGCCCTTAAGCTCAGGGCCTTAGCAGGCGGTTATCAAATCGCCAAAGCAGAGAATGAGCCAGATGGAAACAATTGAAAACAGTGCTCCAGTACAGCTGTCTACCAAAGTCTGTGAATTTTCCCAGTCTAGAAACAAGGAGAGTGGCTCATAGGAAAGTAAGTGACCTTCCCCAAATATAACACGTATTTGTGAACAAAATATGGACAGGTCTTTAGAGTTCTGACTCCTAGTCTTCATGTATTTAAGCAACTCGTAACTTGTATGTCTATACCCAGTGTGCCCTGACCCAGGGCCGGCTTAAGTGAATGAACTTTGCATGTCATGGCCTCCAGTTCAGCGGCAGCCAGAGACACAGACCTGTCCATCCACCCAATGCAGTGAGAAACGCTAACAAAGAAAATAGATTAGAAAAGGAAAATGTTTCCTTAAAAATAGAAAGTCATATGAATTTAAAAAGTAATAGGAAAACACAGCTTACCTGAAACTAATAGGAAAGTGAATACATTATTTAAAAAAAAAAAAATCTACAGACACAGACTACTTTACACCTATGTTTTAGTGGCCTTTAAGAACACTGATTATCCCTCTTTTGTTTAAAAAAAAAATCAGAGACTACAAATTAAAAGATGAACTATAGCAATACATTTTGTGAGTTTAATATGTTAAATATTCATGCATGCAAAGACAGTACAATGTAATATTAAATCAACAATGATCATAGATTCAAACAACTTATATACCAATAACAAGTTGTTTGATCCAAATAACATTGAAATTGTTTAAAATGGTAGCCTATTAATGAAATGCAGAACATTAATATTAAATTATTAATATCATATAAGTATCCCAAATATATGTAATATAAAATGCAAAACTTCAGTCCAAAATAACAAAAATGTCAAATGTATAAAATCAACTGGAGAAGATATTCACAATGCATATAAATAACAAGTTATAAAGATATATAAATTAAATATATAAATTACAAAATACATGGGAAATTCTTTAAATTATTAAGAAAAAGCCAAACAATCTAGAAACCATGAATTAGAGATATTCACAGTTTGCAGAAGAAATCCAAGAGGTCGATGAATAGATTAAAAGAGTTTCTGCCATGTAACTTAAGTGACATGCAATTTAAATTTATTTTCACACTTACATGATTGCTGTTAATTATCGCATCTAACAGTAAAATATGTGGAGGAATTATCACACAAATTGACAGTTGACTGGAGTGTAAAAGGTGGAGATGCAATTATCTTAAACCCAAAATATTCTAGTGAAATATTTACTTGAGAAAATCTTGCCACATGCACAAGGATATGGGTTATATTAACAAAAGATTGGAAAGAAGCTAAGTATTCTTAAATAAACATTATATATATACACATCTATATTCATATATATATAAATTGCATATATATGATGTAATAAAATTTGGCAGTAGTTAAAAATATATTAAACTGAATATATATTTCACTCAAAATATATATATTTGAGGGAACAAAGCATAAAAGAATGATATGCTCACTATTATAGCATATTTATATCAATTTTGAAAAATGGAACATCTACATATTTTATTGATATGAAAGTCAATGTTGGTATATACTAAGAATCAAAAAATTTTAATATGTATTAAAGGTGTGAAGATCATAGACCATTCACAAAATTTGCAATGTTTTCCAAATAAATTACAGAAAAACTAAAAAAGGATTTACTACACCACAGATTAGGAATGAAGTCCAAACATAATACTGTTGGTAATCCTGAATTCACAGCTCTCTCTGACAATTTGAATTAGTGAGCAAAAGACACCACCTACCTAAGTATAATAGGTGAATCCATTTACATGTGCATCCATTCCTACCACCAAAAATACTTAGACGTAAAAGAAACGGAAGTTATAGGTTCTAGTGAAAAGAGGAGCTATTCTGAAAGTGAATGAGTACCTGTATATTTTACCTGTGGGAGATGTTGGACCTCAGGTTCATTATATGAGAATATCATTTGGATAAGTCATAATCAATGGATTAGTTTTTGTCTTCTACTTTTAGAAGTATAAGATTATTGATGTCCAAATTTATGTGAAAATTGCATGCAATACAAATTATGTTCATTTATGAAATTATTAACTTTTTTGAATGGATAAAACCCAAACACCTGTGCTGTCAAGTCAATTCTGACCCTATAGGACAGAGTAGACCTGCCTCATTGAGTTTCCAAGGAGTGGTGGTGAGTTTGAACTGCCAACCTTTTGGTTAGCTGCCGAAAGCTTAACCACTGTGCCACCAGGGCTCCCTTAGAATGGATATATTATATATTAAATTAAAATCAGCAGCATTGTTTGAGAACATAATACATAAAAGTTTAAATGTAGAGGGGGTTCTAAACTTAATGAGATGTAGGCACCATGATCAGGAAAGCAAGTCATGATAATATAAATGATATGGCGACGGGTACAGTAGTATCTGTGGTGGCTGAAAGCCTAGTGTGTTTAGAGCACAGGCTGCATGTAAGTGTGGAATAGAGAATTTTTGCTTTTGTTTTTTCCCCATCAAACTTAGTTTTATCAGTTGTAATTTATTTGTCTTGATATTGAAGAAAATCATGTGAGAATCCATTAAGCAAATATCTAAAACACATGCAAAAGTAATAACTATAGGCATATCACCTCAATACCTACTAAAGTGCATAAATCTGAATTTCCTTCAATATAGAAATACCCAAAGTGTAAAGAACTCGGATTGCATAAGTAATATTTCTTAACACCATGAGTAAATTACGTGTGGCATACTGACAAATTTATTAAAAAACAATAGAGGTGTAAGTTGTACTACTGTACATGTATGTTATCTAACTTTGTGTGAATAAAAAATAATGTATAGTAACAGCAGAGATGGATAGTACTATGCTATGGCAAAAATCTTGTTTGTAAGTGAAAGATTAAAGTAGCAATTAGCCCTCCAAGTCTGAGATTTCCCAAGTCATTTGATCAAGTTTTCATAAAGATATGTACAAGCTTCCTTTAAAAAAAAAAAAAAAAATTTTTTTTTTTTTCCTTTTAAACAAATCTTATTTCTGCATCATTTTACATCTTTCAGGCACCAGTAGAGCCATGGTCAATGCAAACGGCACCACAGGAATAAACTTCATTCTTCTAGGGCCTTTAACCACACACAGATCCACCTATTCCTGTTTGCCATGGTGCTTATGATCTTCATCACCTCACTGATGGGCAACACCCTTATGATCATTCTCATTCATGTGGACCCTCAACTCCACATGCCCATGTACTTCCTGCTTAGCCAGCTTTCTTTCATGGAGATGATGCTGGTCTCCACCATCGTTCCCAAAATGGCAGCCAACTACCTGATGGACACTAGGTCTATCTCTCCCACTGGCTGTGGAGTCCAGATCTTCCTGCTTCTCACTCTGGGAGGGAGTGAATGCTTCCTCTTAACGGCCATGTCCTATGACCGCTATGTGGCCATATGTCACCCACTGTGCTACCCCATTCTCATGAGTCAGAAGCTCTGTTTACTCGTGACGTCAGGTTCCTGGCTCCTGGGAGGGATCGATGGGCTGATGCAGGCTGGTGCCACTTTGAGCTTCCCTTACTGTCACTCACGGGAAATCAATCACTTTTTCTGTGAAGCACCATCACTGGTACGCCTTGCCTGTGCTGACACCACGATTTTTGAGTTTTTCATGTATGTCTGCTGCATTCTGATGCTCTTGATCCCTTTGTCTCTCATTTTGGCCTCATACAGCCTTATCCTGGCTGCAGTGCTCTGCATGCGGTCAGCCGGAGCTGGAAAAAAAGCCTTTAAGACCTGCTCCTCTCACCTGGTGGTTGTGGGACTCTTCTATGGCACCATCATATTCATCTACATGAGGTCCAAATCTAACGATTCAGAGGACCATGATAAGGTGGTCTCAGTGTTTTATACCATCTTCACACCTGTCTTGAACCCCCTTATATACAGTGTGAGAAATAAAGAAGTCAAGGGTGCCTTGAGGAGGTGGCTGGAGAGACATTTTATGTGATATCAATGCTGAGCATAATTTGCCAAAAGGGCAGCAACCAAACTGGATACAGGTTACATTTCTAAAATATTGTTTTGCTATTTTGTTCATCCCATTTAAATTCTTCTTTTTGTGTTATCAAGTTATTTTGCTCTTACTTTGCCAATCTGGCTGCATTGTTCCTATATGATTGTTTTTATATATGGTAAACTAATTAAAAATTATATTTGTCCTCCTGTTATAATTTGCAATGGTGTTTTTGCTCTGAAATTAGGGCTCTGGCAATAAGTATGAGTGACTGAGTTTCTAAATAGCATATGATAAGTGTATAATTTGTATTTTTTGATAAATAATGGAAATCATTAATTTTGATGGGGATAATACCTTTTGAAAACTAAATGTAGATCCTAAATCACATAATGAAGATAAAATAAATTCAAATGAAATAAGGACCCAATGTGACCATCAAACATAAAATACGTAAGAAGACATCAAGAAATATTTGCAAAATGTTGCTGTGGGAAGATTTGTTAAAGAAACTTCCAGACAGAATATAAAAATGCTAATTGGCTTTTCATGACCTGTGTTAAAACGTAAGAGTAGAGATGAGCTGAAGAAAAAAATATATTGTGTACAAAGGAGTCAGTACACAGTGGATTCAAAAATAAAACTTTCTTTCAGCAAAGAAGTCTCAAATTAAGAAAGGGCCTCAGGCCAAAGATCCAACACAAGTTGTGACTCTAAAATCATTTATTAAGGCTTCAGGACGATTTAAGACACTGTACAAAAAAAAAAAAAACCTTAAATAAACATCCAAAGAGACAAAAGACCTTCTATAAATCTTGAGAGTCTTGTAGATTCTCTTTAGTTAAAAATATATAGGACTACTAAAATGTTTCAGGGCACTGTAGGGCAGCAGAGTCACAGGAAGCCCAAGGTTGGTAGTTGTGGGTTTTGTCTAATGGAGTAAATTCCAGTAAGATTCATGGAAAACTCACAATGTTTGCAAGCATGTTTTTCTGACAGAAATATCACTAGTTTGGTCTAAGGAGTAAGCTGATTGAGGTGACTACTCAGTTTTCTCATGGTAGAGCAAGGGTGACTCAGAAAGCAGAGGAAAAAATCATGTAGAATAATTCCCAGAGAATCACACTGAATCTTAGTTAAGGAGCTGGCAACAATTTCTACCAGAATTTTAGAATTGCAAGTGCTGTATGCTGCCCCATTCCCTATTTTAAGAAATGTCTTAAGAGTAATTGTGTTGGTGCAATTATATAATCCCCATGCTGTGACAAAGAGAGAAACGAAGACTTCTAGTGCACATCCCCAGCTGAGAGCCCGGCCAAATTCAAAGCCATTTTTTTCAGTCCTTGGTGGTACATCATGGAAGTGTATCTTTCAGCTCCCAGTTGAGCCACTTCCACTGATGAAGTGTGGAGTAGAGATGAGCTGTCCCTGATGAAACCTGCTGAAATTGCAAATTCATTTGCAAAATAAATAATTGTTATTTTAAACTGCTGTGCTTTGTGGATACACACACACACACACACACACATACACACATATACACACACTGGAATAGTGCTTAGGTGAATATATGTGTTACCTAAAACCCAAAATAAAGATATCAACTACATTTGAATAAAAGGGGTTATAATTCTCTTTCCCTGCTTCATATAATCTGGAACCATTGTTCCGAAAATAATATTATTATCTGTTTAGAATTATTTTATATTACAGAGAAGTCTTACCACTTCGGCTTTGATTAAAGTTTTAAGATGTTCTAGAAGTGAAAAATCAAAAACAATGTGGTTGAGGAAAAACCACTTAGATTTTTCTGTGAGAAGGCCGGGGTTGCCGTCTGGGATCAGTCAACTAAGAACATGTACCTTGGGTAAGTTAGCTTCTCTGATATACAGCTATTCTGTCTGTAAAAACAGCATTCCTAAAATTAAAAATATATATATAATCAAGATTAAATTTAAGTTAGTAATGTGAAAATAACATGACAGAGACTTCAGTGCCTGGAAACATGGCAGATGAGGTATCATAACCAACACACAGCTAGTTGAATAGATAGATAGACAGACTTGGAAACAGATTACAGGTATGTGGATCTAAGTTTTTCTTTCATGCATTAAAGAACTGCATATATATACCACAGACACACACATACACAAATAAAAACAGTAATTAGAAAAATAAGGCAGAAGGAAGTAGCTTCTTTACCAGAATATTAGTCAAAGGAAATAAAAAAACAATGCTGTATCAACTTTCATGGCTCTGTGTTTCATGGACAACAGGAGATAAACTACAAGGCCCCTAAAGGTGAGGATTCAGAAGAACTCTGAACAAACCAGGGAATGTAAGGGACAACACAATTCTGTGTGGGTTAGCTAGAAATTAACCTCCCAGCTCCTCAAGTAGGTCCAGGAAATCTGCAGAAAATTCTTTCTCAGTGAATGGCACCAAGTAGAGTGGCTGAGAACTCAGTCAAGAACTTGTAGGTCACGTAAAAAGCCCATAACTGTCTGCTGGAGAGAGAGGTCCCATGGAGCAGCATTGCGGCACTAGACATGGGAGTGAAGAAGTATTCTTGGACATCCAGCCCAATAGGCTTTCAGATGACTCCAGCCAGTATCTGATTGCAACTTCAAAATGGACATTCTAGCAGAGAACCAACCACTCAACCCAGAATCCTGGGGAGATAATAACTTATTGTTTTAAACTGCCAAGTTTCGTGGTGGTTTCTTAGACAGCAATAGCTGTGAAGATATGAGTTAAAATATATAATATCTTTTATTGTTTGAGTAGATGAAGTTGTAATAAAATTAGTTTTTGATTAATTAAGTGTATGGTACATTATCCTAGATTATCACTAAACATAAAAAAGTAAAGTGAATATTGCCTTAAATGATACAAAGAAATCGTGAAATGCAAAAAATAATCAATCCAAAGAAGACAAGAATGAGATGAAGGGGGGACACGGAGAAGATAGGTAACTAAAAATCACTACATTGAATAATATAAAGATTTTTTTAATTTAAAATAAAAACACTAATAAGCTGAAAAACACAAGTTTTTCAGCAAATGTAAATAGAAATGTTCCAAGCAAAGAATCTAGACTGGAGAAAATCTTTTAGTATTTTAAATTGTTGTCCTTAGGTTCCTTCATGTCGGTTCCTACTCAGAGTGACCCTATGTGCATCGTAATGAAACACTGCCCCATTTCGCCCAACCTATCATTTCTATGTTTGAGTCCATTATTGCGGCCACTGTGTTAATCCATCATTTTTGCTGACCCTCTACTTCACTAAGCATGATGTCCTTCTCCAGGGACTGGTTCCTCCTTATAATATGTCCAAATTACATGGGACAAAATGTTGCCATCCTCGCTTCTAAGGAGCATTCTTGCTGTACTTCTTCCAAGACAAATTTGATCATTCTTTTGACAGTCCATTTTATATTCAATATTTTCCACCAGCACCGTGATTCTAAGGCATCGATTCTTCTTTGGTCTTCCTTACTCATTGTCCATCTTTCACATGCATAAGAGGCAACTGAAAATACAATAGCTTGGGTCAGGTGCACCTTAGTCCTCAAAGCGACATTTTTGCTTTTTAACACTTTAAAGAGGGCTTTTGTAGCCAATTTGCCAAATGCAATACATCCTTTGATTTTTTGACTGCTGCTTCCATTGGAGTTAATTGTAGATCAAAGTAAAATTAAATCCTTGACAACGTCAGTATTTTCTCAGTTTATCATGAGGTTGGTTACTGGTCCAGTTGTGAGGATTTTTGTTTTCTTTATCTTGAGGTGTAATTCATACTGAAGGCTGTAGTCTTTGATCTTCATCAGCAAGTGCTTCAAGTCCTCTTCACTTTCAACAGGCAAGGCTGTGTGTTCTGCATATTGCAGGTTGTTAATGAGTTTTTCTCTAATCCTGATGCTGCCTTCTTCATATAGTCCATCTCAGATCATTTGCTCAGCATACAGATTGAATAAGTATGGTGAAAGGATACAATCCTGATGCACATCTTTTCTGATTTCAAACTAAGCAGTGTCCCATTGTTGTGTTCCAGTTGTTGCCTCTTGGTCTATGTAGAGAATCCGTATGAGCAAAATTAACTGTCCTGGAATTCCCACTCTTTGTAATGTTATCCAAAATTTCTTATGATCTACTCAGTCAAATGCCTTTGAATAGTCAATAATTAACACATAAAAATCTTTCTGTTCCACAGACAGCCCCTGGCCTTGTTCTGACTGATGATATTGAGCTTTTCCTTTGTCTCTTTCCGTAGATGTAGTCGTTTTGGTTACTGTGTATTCCATCTGGCAAGGTCCATGTGCATAGTCGCTGTTTATGTTGGTGAAAAAAGGTATTTTTAATGAAGAAGTCATTGGTCTCACAAAACTCTATCATTCAATCTCCGGCATTGTTTCTATCACCAAGGCCATATTTTCCAACTACCAATTGTTCTTCTTTGTTTCCAACCTTCACATTCCAATCACCAGTAATTACCAATGCATCCTGATTGTACATTCACTCAATTTCAGACTACAGAAGCTGAAAAAATCTTCAATTTCTTCAACTTTGTTCTTAGTGGTTACTGCCTAAATTTGAATGATAGTCATCTTAACTGGTCTTCCTTATAGGCCTATGGATATTATCCTATCACTGACAGCACTGTACTTCAGGATAGACCTTGAATTGTTCTTTTTGACGATAAATGTAACACCATTCCTCTTCAAGTTGTCATTTCTGGCGTAGTAGGCTATGTGTTGTCCGATTCAAAATGGCCAATATCAGTCCATTTCAGCTCACTAATGCCTAGGATATCGATGCTTATGTGCTCCATTTCGTTTTTGAAGATTTCCGTTTTTCCTAGATTCATACTTCGTATATTTCAGGTTCCAAGCATTAGTGGTATTTTCAATTGCCTCATTTGCATGTGAAAGATGGACAATGAATAAGGAAGACTGAAGAAGAACTGATGCCTTTGAATTGTGGTGTTGGCAAAGAATATTTAATATACCAAAAAAAAGAACAAACAAATCTGTCTTGGAAGTAGTACAGCCAGAATGCTCCTTAGAAGCCAGGATGGTGATACTGCATCTAACATACTTTGGCCGTGTTGTCAGAAGAGATCAGTCCCTGGAGAAGGACATCATGCCTGGTAAAGTACAGGGTCAGCTTAAAAGAGGAAGACCCTCAATGAGATGGATTGACACAGTGTCTGCAACAATGGGCTCAAGCATAACAACGATTGTAAGTATGGCACGGGACCGGACAGTGCTTCTTTCTGTGGTACATAGGATCGCTATGAGTTGGAAGCGACTCCACTGCACCTAATAACAACAACAATAAACATCTTTCTGGTATTCTCAGCTTTTAGCCAAGATCCACTGGACATCAGCAATTATATCCCTCTTTCCATGTCACTTTATTTTTTTTCTTTTAAATCAGGATTTTTTTATTTTAATATTTATTTAACCACAACTTATTTAAAAAAGCAAAGAAAAGAAAGGGAACATATATCTGTGTACCCAAAGCCTAGTACACAGAGCACATATTTCTTGTAGATCAGAGTCATTATACATGATTGTCTGCCCAATGGATCAGAATCAAGTCATACAGAAATACAGCTGTATATGGCTTCAGTATGTCATATCTTCTTTGACAAGACAAGTGATGGAACTTACCATTGTGCCAGTTGGGTAGTGCTCACATAGTTCATCTGAAGAGTTGGTGTTTCTTACTCTTTGGTCGGCCATCCTAATGATCCAGATCTTTCTTCATTATAATACCCTGATTCCATCATCCTTTGAAATCCTTCCATGGCTATATACTTACATATTCATATTTTTCTCTCTGGGTTTATAGTTTCAGTCTTCCTCAATGCATTTAATCAATTAATATACAAAAACAGAACCACCGTGGCCAGAAGTAGAACTGAAGTTAATGTAACAGTGGTTAAGAATTTCAACCTAGGTTTACATTCCTACCCATTACTATCCACAGGACTCTGGATGTGATAATAGCACCTACTTCGTGGGGTTAATACGGGCATGGAATGAACAATGTATGAAAAGTACTTGGCACTGTTCCTGACAGTGCACAATAAATGTTGTAATTATAATTAACAATGCACAGGTCTTTGTTATTATGTGATAGCAATGATGGAAATAATAGTAATTCCCAAATGCTATCAGGTGGATATGTTGATTTTTCTCTCTTTTTTTTAAATTATGCTTTAGATGAAGATTTACAGAGCAAATTAATATCTCATTAAGCAATAAATACACATATTGTTTTGTGACATTGGTTGCCAACCCTACACCATGTCAACATTCTACCCTTGTCAATCTTGGGTTCCCCATTATCAGCTTTCCTGTTCCCTCCAGCCTTCTCATCCTTGCCCCTGGGTTGTTGTGCCCATTTAGTCTTGATATGTTTTACGGGTCTGTCTAACCTTTGGCTGAAGGGTGAACCTCAGGAGTGACTTCAGTACTGATTTAAAAGGACGCTTAGGGGCCATACTCTTGAGGTTTCTCCAGTCTCTGTCAGACCAGTAAGTATGGTCTTTTTTGTAAGTTATAGTTTTGTTCTGCATTTTTCTCCAGTTATGTCCTGGACCCTCTACTGTGATCCTTGTCAGAGCAGTCGGTGTTGGTAGCTGGGCACCATCCAGTTGTGCTGGACTCAGTCTGGTGGAGGCTGTGGTAGCTGCGCAGCCCATTAGTTTCCACATCCTTTTCTGAATCAGTTTGAATTTCTGGAAGTTTCCTGTTGATGTACTGCCGCAGCCATTTTTTAATTATCTTCAGCAAAATTTTACTTGAGTGAAATTTTAAGGAGGCATATTTAAATATAAAGACAAAGAATATATGAAATTTAAAAGGTCAAAAAGATACGTAAGACAAATATTAATTAAAAGGAAAGATGGTTTAGCTATAAAATATTAAACAAAGCAGATTCTAAAGAAAAAAATCTCTAGATATGAAGATGCTCACACACACCATATAAGACAGGCTCTATTTTTTGGATTATTAGCTTGGAGTCCTGGTGGTGCAGTGGTTAAAAGCTGACACTTACCAAAAGGTTGGCAGTTCAAATCCACCAGCTGCTCCTTGAAAACCCTACAAGGCAGTTCTACTTTGCCCTATAGGGTTGCTATGAGTTGTAATTGACTCAACATGATTGGTTTTTATTTTTTCATACTAGCCAGCATGTTTTATAATGCTCCTTGGTTTTCAGATACTTTCACTGACTTTATCTGACTCTATACCAAGGAGAACTACATTTCCCAAGATCCTTTGCCAGCATATTTCTTGTAGGAAATCACAATGTAAGACTGTCAGAAGATTAGAAAGGCTATAGGACAGAAGTCAGCAAATTTCTCCTTCTCTCTTTCCCCACTTCAACTATAGTTCCTGGAAGTAACCATGGCTCGCCATGATTTCACTTCCAATGAGATAGCCACACTCTCCATGGTTTCAAATATTGTCTGCTGGTCCTCACCTTGGTTCTGGGTTCTGCATGAGGGCCCCACCCATGGGGTCCTGGAAGCCATCTTGTCCTGCTGTTTGACGGTTTCCTGGGTGTTGGGAGCAACATACTGATGGGAGTCTCTAGGTTGATTCAGCTTCCCTTGTTTGGTTCCTTGATTCCTTCATCTCCTATTGAAGTACTTATCTGAATTGCGTTCTCTCTTTTGAAATAGCTAGTGATCTTTCTCCTGATAACTGGTTTTTAGATGAGGAAATTAGGCTTAGAAAACTTAAATAAGTTTTTGAAAGAGACAACCTACTGGAGACATTTTCTTCTCATGATGATGAATAGAGAAAAGTGAAAATATAATATCACTGAAACTCTAGGCTTGGAAGTGGTATACAGACACTTTCAGCCACATGCTATTGAGCAAACTTTATCACATAACTAGGTTAATGCGTGATGGAGTGAAGAAGTGTGCTCCTCATGTGATCAGCAGAAGGCAGTAAATATTTGTCAAATGGTAGTCTCTTTATCACAGACTCCAATCACCACGGGCAGAAAGTTAGTTGAAAACACTCTTTAGCAACCATAAGAGCATATTCCACAATTATCATGGTAGATAGGAAACCCTGGTGGTGTGGTGGTTAAGTGCTACTGCTGCTAACCAAAAGCTTGGCAGTTCGAGTCTACCAGGCGCTCCTTGGAAACTTTATGGGGCAGTTCCAGGGTGACTATGAGTCAGAAGCGACTCAATGGCAGTGGGTTTTTTGTTGGGTTTTTCGTCACGGCAGATAAGGTAATATGAATCTTTTAAAAAGCATATCTCAGAGAGAAGACCCGGGGCAATGCTATAAAAAATAAATGAGAAAACTACTCCAAGGAGGCAGAAAAGTGGCCTTATCAGTGACTATTCCTCATCTGAAATATAGTAGGCCTTTAAATGTCTGCGAAATGGAATTTCAGAACTTCTGGGGGCTCATGATTCCTGTGGATATCTCATTCTTTCCTAATACCAGTGTTTATTTCTGTTATCCTGTCCCTGTCCAACCAAGACATGCTGGATATTTGGATAACTGGGAAATTTAGATAATTCACAGGTCATCAGATAAAAGATGGACCTTACTGGTGACTGCTTATCACCAAGAGATCCTGGGCTTTGAGCTTATTCCATGACTGAATGGGACATTTGGTTGTCTCCTTTGGAGAGGAGTTGGGACCCAGAAGGGTGAACTACTTGATTAGGAATGTGGGTTAGTCATCTGATCTTCATCCTTCCTGGCTCAAGTTTAGATTGCACTTCCCTTTTCTTTGAAGTTAGGTGTGGACTGTGAAACATCAGTGCAAGTGACATGTGTAACCCATGGCAAGAATTAAGAGCCAGCGAGTGAAATTCCATGTTCTTTACGTCTCGGAAACTATGGGGCAGTTCTACTCTGTCCTATAGGGTCGCTATGAGTCAGAATCGACTCGACGGCACTGGGTTTTGGGTTTTACATCTTCCATAAATTGCTGTTGCTTCACAATGAGGGAAGCACCATCAGCCTGTGTCCCTGAGGGAGGACAAATCCCAAGATAACGTGCAGCGTGATCCAGAAATCCACTATTGTCGTTTTATGACAGAGATTTTTTTAAATCACTGGTGTTATAAAAAAAAAAAAACTCGTTATACTACAGCATAAACTAGAATATTATAACTAATTGCCCACATTCTAGACAAAAATTCATGTTTGTGATTCCACTCATCTAAAATTAACAAAATCTTGTCATTCCAGTGAGAAATTTGGGAATGTAGCTAAGTACACAGAGGGTAAAATTTCAATGTTGAAGGGGAATTAGATTTGTGTAAGTGGTAAAGACCATTGTTAAAACAATTTGGTAGTTTTTAAAATTTTTTCTAACAAAATAAGACATAAACTCTGAAGTAACCCCATCTTCAAAAATACTGATACAGGATAGATGGAAATTACATAGGAGAATACAAAATAAATTCTTTTGTTCTTCTCATGTTTTATAGAATTAATTAGGAGTC
The DNA here is from genome assembly GCF_030014295.1 of Loxodonta africana. Lineage (NCBI taxonomy): Eukaryota > Metazoa > Chordata > Mammalia > Proboscidea > Elephantidae > Loxodonta > Loxodonta africana. Next base: position 727,636 of record NW_026975669.1, on the reverse strand, counting down.
CCAAAGACAAGGAAATAATCCCAGAAATTATACTTTTCATTAAGATTTCTGCCATTTTATTTTCATATCAAAAATATTTGAAAGGTAAAAATAAATATATTCTTCCAGCTTTCAAAAATAATCACTGAGTGTATCACAATAAACTGTTCTCTTAATTTGTTTTGTTTCTGTCAGTATGCAATAAAATTGCCAAGGAAAACAATAAGGCATCAGCCAACATACTGGATTATGCGATGCTGAGTATATTCCTCAGCCTCCCTCAGAGGATGCTCATGACCCCTTTCCTCACGAAAGGTGCTCTCACTTGTAAATTACTTTCACAGAAAAACAAATATTTCTAATGCTAAGAAAACGTGGCTGTAGGCATCAGATGATAGTGGGTAGAGCATCAAAAATCAGAAAAAAAGTATTTACTTTTTATTAGATGAAATAAATTTCTAAATGTTCACCATCACTACTCATTTTTCTTTTGGTATCTGGAGACCATAAACATCACTATTCGTGGCACCATGACCTGCACAGTGACTAAGAAATGCTAAGTGTTTGATAACCTAACTGTTGACCTAAATAATATGTAAATTGGTGGCTATATTTTCTTTTTTTATGTAGCATAAAGTAAGTTCCCTAAAACCCGTTGCCATCGAGTGGGTTCTGACTCCTACCAACCGTACACGACAGAGTAGAACTGCTCCATAGGGTTTCCAAGGAGCACCTGGTGGATTTGAACTGCTAACCTTTTGGTTTGTAGCTGTAGCTCTTAACTGCTATGTTACCAGGGTTTCCAAAGTGAATCCAGGTTCTTATATCAAAACTTGCTACTACATTCTGTAAATTGTATTTACAGGCTTGGAGTGGATAAGAAAAGAAATTATAAACAAGAAATTTAAACATGGACTCATTGAGAAAAAATGTATATATATATATATAGTCCAATCAAATGAATTATTTGCAAGGGAAAAAGAATTAATATTTTGTTATAAAAGCTATGATTGGCAATAAATTTACTTTAAGTGAAATCATAATAGCAAGATATAAAATTGTTCTAAATTGAAATTTTCAAGCTTATTTTAAAAATCATAAACAGAGTGAGGGTAATGGGGAAGTTATGGTATATGGAAGCTTTTCAGAAGTAAATATTTAGCAAATGTGTATGGATAACAATTCTTTTTTTTAATATTAAGTATTCTTTTTATTGTGCTTTAAGTGAAAGTTTACAATTCTAGTAAGTTTCTCATACAAAAACTTATACAGACATGGTTAAGGTGATCCTAGTTGCTCTCCCTACAATGTGACAGCACTCTCCTTCTTTCTCCCCTGTGTATTTCCTGTGTCCATTCATCCAGTTCCTGTCCCCCTCTGCCTTCTCATCTCGCCTCCAGAGAGGCTTTACCCACACAGTCACAATGTGTCTACTTGAGCTAAGAAGCACAATCCTCACCAGTTTCATTTTATGTCTTATAGTCCAGTCTAATCTTTGTCTGCAGAAGTGGCTTCAGAATGGTTTTAGTTTTGGGCTAACAGAGAGTCCAAGGGCCATGACCTCTGGAGCCCTTCCAGTGTTCAGTCAGACCGTTTAGCCTGGTCTCTTTTACTAGAATTTGAGGTCTGCATTCCACTTTTCTCCTGCTCCATCAGAGATTCTCTGTTGTGTTCCCTTAGAGTGCAGTCATTGGTGGTAACCGGGCACCATCTAGTTATTTCCTTGAGTCTTTGGTGTTCTTCATTCTCCTTTGCTCCGGGCGGATTGAGATCAATTGATGCATCTTATATGGCCGCTTGCTAACTTTCAAGACCCCGGACACCACTCATCAAAGTGGGATGTGGAATAATTTCTTAACACAATTTGTTATGTCAGTTGACCTAGATGTCCCCTGAACCACGGTCCCCAGACCCCCACCCTTGCTACTCTGTCCCTCAAAGTGTTTCGTTGTATTCAGGAAACTGCTTAGCTTTTGGATTAATCCAGTTGTGCTGACTTCCCCTGTATGGTGTTGTCCTTCCCTTCACCTAAAATAATTCTTGTCTACTCCGTAATTAGTGAATATCCCTCTTCCTCCTTCCCCATTCTCATAATCATCATAGAATGTTTTCTTCTGTGTTTAAACCTTTTCCTGAGTTCTTATAATAGTGGTCTCATGCAATATTTTTCCTGCAACTGACTAATTTCAATCAGCATAATGCCTTCCAGATTCCTACATGTTATGAGATGTTTCATGGATTCATTGTTTTTCTCTATTGTTGCACCGTATTCCATTGTGTGAATATACCATAATTTGTTTATCCATTTATCCATTGGTGGGCACCTTGATTGTTTCCATCTCTTTGCTATTGTAACAGTGCTGCAGTGAACATGGGTGTGCATATATCTATTCTTGTAGGGCTCTTATTTCTCTACACTATATTCCAAGGACTGGGATTGCTGGATCGTATGGTACTCCTATCTTTTTAAGGAAACGCCAAATCGATTTCCTAAGTGGTTGTGCCATTTTACATTCCCACCAGCAATGTATAAGTGTTCCAGTCTCTCCACAACCTCTCCAACATTTATTATTTTGTGTTTTTTAGATTAGAGCCAGCTTCGTTGTGGTAAGATGGTATCTGATTGTAGTTTTGATTTGCATTTCTCTAAAGGCTATTGATCATGAGCGTTTCCTAACGTAGCTGTTAGCTGCCTGAACGTCTTATTTGGTGAAGTTCCTGTTCATACCCTTTGCCCATTTTTTAATTGGTTTATTTGTCTTTTTGTTGTTGAAGTTTGGCAGTATCTTGTAGATTTTAAAGATTTAGACACTGATCGGATTTGTTGTAGCCAAATTTTTTTTCCCAGTCTATAGGTAGTCTCTTTACTCTTTTGGTGAGGCCTTTGGATGAGGATAAGTGTTTCATTTTTAGAAGCTCCCAGTTATCGACTTTACCTTCCAGTGTTTGTGCATTGCTGGCAATGTTTTGTATACTGTTTATGCTATGTTTGAGGGCTACTAGAGTTCTTCCTATTTTTTCTTCCATGATCTTTATCATTTTAGATTTTATATTTAGGTCTTTGATCCATTTTGAGTTAGTTTGTCTGCATGGTGTGAGAGGTATGGGTCTTGTTTCATTTTTTTGCAGATGGGTATCCAGTTATTCCAGCACCATTTGTTAAAGAGACTGTCTTTTCTCCATTTAATGGACTTTGGGCCTTTGTTAAATACAAGCTGCTCATACGTGGATGAATTTATGTCTGAATTCTCAATTCTGTTCCATTGGTCTATGTACCTGCTGTTGTGCCAGTACCAGGCTGTTTTGACTACCCTAGTGTTGTAATATGTACTAAAATCAGGTAGTGTGAGGCCTCCCACTTTGTTCTAATTTTTCAGTACTGTTTTACTTATTTAGGGCCTCTTCCCTTTCCATATGAACTTGGTGATTTGTTTCTCCATCTCATTAAAAAATGCCATTGGAGTTTGGATCAGGCTTGCATTTATCTATAGATTGCTTGGAGTAGAATAAACATTTTCACAATCTTGAGTCTTCCCATTGAAGAACAAGGTATGTTTTTTCACTTACGTAAGTCTCTTTCGGTTTCTTGCAGTAGTGTCTCATAGTTTTCTTTGTATAGGTCTTTTATGTCTCTGGTTAGATATGTTCCTAAGTATTTAATCTTCTTGGGGCTATTGTAAATGGTATTCATTTCATGATTTCCTCTTCGACTTTCTCTTTGCTCATATAGAGGAATCCAACTGGTTTTTGCATGTTTATCTTGTATCCTGATACTTTGCTGAAATCTTCTATTAGTTCCAGGAGTTTTCTTGTGGATTCTTTAGGGTTTTCCGTGTATAAAATCACATCATCTGCAAATAGAGATAGTTTATTTCTTCCTTACCAATTTGGTTGCTTTTTTTTTTTTTTTTCCCTAGACTAATTGCTCTGGCTAGGACCTCCAGAACAATGTTGAATAAAAGTGATGATAAAGGGCATCCTTGTCTGGTTCCCGTTCTCAAGGGGAATGATTTCAGACTCACTCCATTTAGGGTGCTGTTGGCTGTTGGCTTTACATAAATGTCCTTTATTATGTGGAGGAATTTTCCTTCTACTCCTATTTTGCTGAGAGTCTTTATCATGAATGGATGTTGGACTTTGTCAAATGCCTTTTCTGCATCAACCCATAAGACCATGTGGTTCTTGTCTTTTATTTATATGATGGATTACATTGATTGTTTTTCAAATGTTAAACCATCCCAGCATACCTAGTATGAATCCTACTTGGTCAAGGTGAATTACTTTTTCAATATGTTGTTGGCTAGAATTTTGCTGAGGGTTTTTGTGTCTAAGTTCATGGGGAATATTGGTCTGTAATTTTCTTTTTTTGTGGTGTCTTCACCTGGATTTGTTATGACGGTTATGCTGGCTTCATAGAATGAGATTGGGAGTATTCCATCCTTTTGTATGTTCTGAAATACCTTTAGTAGTAGTGGTGTTAACACTTCTCTGAAAGTTTGGTAGAATTCTCCAGTGAAGTCATCAGGGCCAGGGCTTTAATTTATTGGGAATTTTTAATTATCTTTTCAATTTCTTCTTTTGTTATAGGTTTATTTAGCTGTTCTACATCTGTTTGTGTTAGATTAGGTAGGTAGTGTGTTTCTAGAAATTTATCCAATTCTTCTAGTTTTCAAATTTGTTGGAGTACAATTTTTCATAATATTCTGTTATGATTCTTTTAATTTCAGTTGGGTCTGTTGTAATATTGCCGATCTCATTTCTTATTCTGGTTATTTGCTTTCTCTCCTATTTTTCTTTTGTCCATTTGGCCAATGGTTTATCGATTTTGTTGATCTTTTCATAGAACCAGCTGTTGGTCTTGTTAACTCTTTCAATTGTTTTTCTTTTCTCTATTTCATTTAATTCTGCTCTAATTTTTATTATTTTGTTTCTACTGGTACCCTAGGACTTCTTTTGCTGCTTTCTTTCTATTTCTTTGAGTTGTAGGGATAATTCTTTGATTTTGGCCTCTTCTTCTTTTGGATGTGTGCATTTATTGCTATAAATTGACCTCTGAGCACTGTTTTGCTGTGTCCCACAGGTCCTGGTAGGAAGTGTTTTCATTCTCATTTGATTCTACGAATTTCTTTATTCCACCCTTAATTTCTTCTATAACCCAGTAGTATTTCAGCAAGCTGTTGTTCAGTTTCTGTGCGTTTGGTTTTTTTTTTCACTTGCTTTATGTTATTGGCTTCTACTTTTACAGCTTTATGGTCAGAAAAGATGCTTTGAAATATTTTGATGTTTTGGATTCTGTTAAGACTTGCTTTATGACCTAATATGTGGTCTATTCTGGAGAACGTTCCATGTGCACTGGAAAAGAAAATATGCTTGTCTGCCGTTGGGTGGGGTGTTCTGTATGTGCCTATGAGATCAAGTTGGTTGATTGCGGCATTTAGACTTTCACTGTCTTTATTTAGCTTCTTTCTGGATGTTCTGTCCTTCACCAAAAGTAGTGTGTTGGAGCCTCCTACTATTATTGTAGAGCTGCCCATCTCTATTTTCAGTGCTTTTAGAGTTCATTTTATGTATTTTGGAGCCCTGTCATTGGCTGCACAAAAGGGTCCTTCCTTATCCTTTGTGGTAGATTTTACTTTAAAGTGTATTTTGTTAGAAATTAATATTGCCACTCTTCTTTTTTTGGTTGTTGTTTGTTTGGTATCTCTTTTCCATCCTTTGAGTTTTAGTTTGTTTGTATCTTTATGTCTAAGGTATGTCTCTTGTAGGCAACATATAGGCAGATCTTGTTTTTTTAATCCATTCTGCCACTCTCTGTCTCTTTATTGGTGCATTTAGTACATTTACATTCAGCGTAATTATGTCTAGGTATGAGTTTAGTGCTGTCATTTTGATGCCTTTTTTTTTGGTTGTTGACAGTTTCTTTTTTCCACTGAATTTTCTGTGCTGAGTAATTTCTCTTTATGTATTATCTTTTCCTCTTTTCCAGTGTTGTTGCTTTTGTTTTTGCTGTCTTCATGTTTTTCTTTTTTATTATTATTTTGATGTGCAGGATTGTTATTTTCCTTTGTGATTACCTTGATAAATTTACCTCTATTTTCATACTCCATATGAAAGATCTATGACTATATCTTTTAGTTCTTCTTTTTTGAGTTAATGTTGTCATCTTTTACTTCATGATGTCTGTTTCCCTGTTCTGAGCATTTTAGCTTTGATTTAGTTTTGTGATTTCTCTGTCTTGAATGATATCTGGTTTTCCTGTCCTCTGTTCTTGTCTTGGATTGTGATCTGATGTTATTGAGTTTCTAACTGGAGGATTTCCTTTAGAATTTCTTGTAATTTTGGTTTGTTTTTGGCAATGTCCCTCAACTTTTGTTTATCTGGAAATGCCATAATTCACCTTCATATCTGAGACAGTTTTGCTGGATATATAATTCTCGGCTGGCAATTATTTTCCCTTTAAGTCTTTATATATGTCCTCCCATTGCCTTCTTGCCTGCATGGTTTCTGCTGAGTAGTCCGAGATTAGTCTTACTGACTGTCCTTCACAGGTGACTTTTTGTTTATCCCTAGCTGCTCTTAAAATTCTCTTTATCTTTGGTTTTGGCAAGATTGACTATAATATGTCTTGATATCTTTCTCTTGAGATCTACCTTCTGTGGGGTTAGATGAGCATCTTGGAAAGATATCTCGTCTTTCATGATATCTGAGAGGTTTTCTGCCAACAAATTTTCCACAATTTTCTCTGGATTTTCTGTTTTTCCTCCCTGTTCTGGTACTCTGATTACTTGTAGGCTATTTCTCTTGATAGAGTCCCACATGATTCTTAGGGTTTCTTCATTTCTTAAAATTCTTTTATCTGATTTTTCTTTGAATATATTGGTGCCAAGTATTTTATTTTCAGTCTCACTAATTCTGACTTCACTTTCCTGAATTCTGCTCCTTTGACTTTCTACTGAGTTGTCTACTTCTGAAATTTTATTGTTGATCTTCTGAGTTTCTGACTGCTCTCTCTCTAAGGATTCTTGAAGCCTATTAAATTTTTCGTTATTCTCTTGAATAACCTTCTTAATTCCCTCAACTGCTTTATCTGTGTGTTCCTTGGCTTGTTCTGCATTTTGCCTGAGCTCTTTTTTTTCTTTCCTGATATCTTGAAGAGTTCTGTATATTATTATTTTGTATTCTATCTCTGGCAATTCTAGGAATATATCTTCATCTGGAAGATTCCTCAATTCTTTGCTTTGGAAGCTTGCTGACATGATCATCGTCTGCTTCTTTATGTGATTTGATATTGATTGTTGTCTCTGTATGTTTGCATACTGTGTCCTAGCTTCTTGCTTTGTTTTGTTTTGAAATACTTAATAGGCTGCTCAAATTAGTTGGTTTGATTAATGGAGCCTTTGAAGCTCTAACGTCCTGTCACCGGATGGCCAGAGCTGTTATCAGATATATGAGCCTAGAAGTCCATTCAGTTTTCTTGTAAGGATTCAGCTCATATTTCCAGGTAGTTAGTCACCAAGTGTGTGGTGTAGGCTCTCACCTACTGTCTTTGAGGAGCAGTGGTGATTGGTGTATGCACAGGTCTCTTGTTGCATCAGGTGGTCACACTCTGAGCAAGGTAGGGGGTTGACAACCTTTCCCTGAGTGTTTGTGAGGAAGACATGTCCCTGTTCTCTAGAGTGCACAAGTGGGTGGGCTCTGCAGCCATACCATTGACACCCGATACTTTTAACTGTAAGAACTGGGAGACACCACTTATCCTTGTACCCCTGACATGGGTGGCTAGGTGGTGCAGGTGGAGCCACCAGTCCTCAGGCCCCTGATTTGGGTAGGTGAGGACCCTGCTTATTAGAGCAGTGTCAAGCATCAAGAACCCACCTCGCCACCGCACAGCTGAAACCGTTAAAGTCAGACCTTAGGCCACACACCCTTGCACTGTAACAAGAACCCAGCTCCTGAAATGGGCCACACAGTTCTATGCAGGAGTGAAAGCCATTCAAAGTCTATGGTCCACTTGTGCCTGGACAGGAGCTGCTTCTGCCCTGAGTTTCCAGCTTAGAGGAGCCATCAGATTATTTTTTCCCTGTTTGTTAATTTGCTCCTTCTCCAATGGCTCTGGTTGCATGCCAGGACCTATCTCAGGCCCAGGGAAATCGAATGTCACTGAAGCCAGCTTGGGGGCCTGGGACAGAGGGTGAGGGATCAGATAAATGGGAGAGAGTTCTTTTGAAAGGGGAGGTATTTGATCCGTGCAGTGAATTAAATGCTAGCACTTATGCCGAGAGCGCTGTTCTTCTCTGATTCTGGAGGCATGAGTAGACTCTGTGCCACTGGCTCTCTGTGGCTAGGGAAACCGTGTACAGAAAGCTACTGCCAGCCCTTCTGCAGTCACACCAGCAGATCAGGGATGAGGGGCGCTGGTTCCCACTGAGTTAGGTCCGGCAACTTCTTGCCGCTTCTGAACCGTATCTCCCTCCCTCTGTTGCTAAGTCCAATTTCTTAACTTTGCCTTTGATGTTCAGGGCTCCTAGCTTGTCATATATATAATCAATTTACTTGTTTTTTCAGGTCTTTGTTGTAAGAGGGACTATCAGAAGCATCTGACTACTCCACTATCTTGGCCCTGCCTGCATCTGATGCATTCTTGTCTAGCTATATTTGATAGATACTTTTCTAGGTTAGAACATAAGTTTTCCTCATGCTTTCAAAGTAGACATTATGTTCTCATGCCTGACTGATGGAAATTCACAGTCATGGGAATTCTTTCCTTTTTTTTTTTGATTCAAAAAATCCTCTTATAAAATGTAATGAGGAAAAGTATGTAAAATTGTTTATTTGCATTTTATGAATTCCTAACTTGGATTATTTCTAGCATAAATATAAATATTGAAAACAACTGCAAATATATCATCACAAAGTTTCACAATCCATATTTGCAACAATGGTTGAGGGCACCTGCTTTCCCTTGGACCATTTCTATTACTATTTTTAAGTCTTCCAATAGCTGATAAACCATTTGGAAAAATGATGAATTCCACCTGCCATTTTAATTTAAATTTATTTTTCAGTGAAATTAGATAAATTTCCATGAATATATTAGTGCCTTCTTATCTTCTACTGGACTCTCCTGACATATATTTTGCTCATTTTTATACTTTTATGTTGATTTGAGGAGTGCAATGGTGGCATAGCGGTTAAGAGCTATGACTGCCAGTCAAAAGGTCAGCAGTTTGAATCCACCAGGTGCTCCTTGGAAACCCTATGGGGCAGTTCCACTCTGTCAAAATTGACTCAATGACTTGGTTTATATGTATCATAAAGACAGGAAAGAAAGAAGAGACCAAAATGGATGTCAAAAGAGACTTCGAAACTTTCTCTAAAATATCTGGTAGCTAAAGGGAATAGAAGAAATTAAGAAGTAGAAGAGCTGAACAGAAGATTCAAAGGGCAGCTTGAAAGACAAAATAAAATATTATAATGAACTGTGCAAAGATCTGGAGCTAGAAAATCAAAAGGGAAGAAAACTCTCAGTATTTCTCAAGCCAAAAGAACTGAAGAAAAATTCAAGCTGCAAGTTGCAATATCGAAGGATTCTATGGGCAAAATATTGAACAGCTCAGGAAACATCGAGAGAAAGATGGAAGGAATACGCAGAGTCATTATACCAAAACTAATTGGCCAATGTTCAACATTTCAGGATGTAGCATATGATCAAGATCCAATGGTACTGCAGGAAGAAGTCCATGCTATGCTGAAAGGCAAGGCAAAAAACAAGGGTCCAGGAACTGATAGAATACCAACTGAGATGTTTCAACAAACAAATGCAGCACTGGAAGTGCTCACTTGTCTATGCCAAGAAATTTGGAAGAGAGCTACCTGGCCAACCAACTGAAAGAGAGCCAATATATATGCCTATTCCCAAGAAAGGAGGTCCAATCAAATGCAGAAATTCTTGAACAATATCATTAATATCACATACAAGCAAAATTTTGCTGAAGATCATTCAAAAGTGGCTGTAGCAGTGTATTGACAGGGAACTGCCAGAAGTTCAAGATGAATTCAGGAGAGGATATGGAATGAGGGATATCATTGCTGATGTCAGATGGATCCTGGCTGAAAGCAGAGAATACCAGAAAGATGTTTACCTGTGTTTTATTGACTATGCAAAGACATTCGACTGTGTGGATCATAACCAATTACGGATAACATAGCAAAGAATGGGAATTTAGAGCACTTAATTTTGCTCATGAGAAACTTGGACATAGATCAAGAGGCAATCGTTCCAACAGAACAAGGGGATACTTCATGGTTTAAAGTTAAGAAAGATGTGCATCAGGTTTGTATCTTTTCACCATACTTATTCAATCTGTACGCTGACCAAGTAACCTGAGAAGCCAGACTGTATAGAAGAATTTGGCATCAGGATTAGAGGAAGACTCATTAACAACCTGTGATATGCAGATGACAAGACCATGCTTACTGAAAGTGAAGAGGACTTGAAGTACTTAGTGATAAAGATCAAAAACCACAGCCTTCATTATAGATTACACCTCAACATAAAGAGAACAGAAATCCTCACAACCAGACCACTAAGAAACGTCATGATAAAAGGAGAAAATATTGAACTTGTCAAGGATTTCATTTTACTTGGAGTGACAATCAAAGGAGCATTCAAAAAATCAAATGACGTGTTACTTTAGGCAAATCTGCTGCAAAAGACTTCCTTAAAGTGTTAAAAAGCAAAGATGTCATTTTAAGGACCACGGAGTGCCTGATCCAAGCCATGGTGTTTTCAACTGCCTTATATGCGTGTGAAAGCTGGACAAGGAGTAAGGAAGATCAAAGAAGAGTTGGTGCCTTTGAATAATGGTTTTAGTGAAGAATATTTAATGTACCGTGGACTGCCAAAAGGAGAAAAAAAATCTGTCTTGGAAGAAGTACAGCAAGAATATCCTACTGAGCAGTTACATCTCTCTTATAGGGTTGCTGTAAGTTGGAATCAACTCAATAACAATGGGTTTCATTTGGTTTAAGTGGAGTTCAAGGAAAAAATGTTTTATATAAATATCACAAAATACATTTCCTAAATCTAAACTGATAATTTATATTTAGGAAATGTATAAATTTTGTTGCATTTTTTATTTATGAGAAAATCAAATTTGTAACTCTTCAGGGTTATACTTTATCTATATTAATGGGGTGCCAATTATACTTTCTGAGCATTCTTTTTAGTTCATATGATTTTTCAGTTGAGTCTAATAGTGTTTCAGGTTGATTATATCATATGTAAATACCATTAGTTTTTGCTAGCTTTTCAAAGGTAAGATATTTTTGGTTCCAGTGTTGTTTGCCATGATATCCAGGTATACAATTTCCAAGAAAAATGTTGAGTATTTGATCCTTAATGTTTGATTGTAACATTGATGGAAAACATTAACAGTGTTTTATTTTCCATTTAAACTATGTATGCATTTTATGATATTACAGATTTTTTTCTGCCTCTTCTAGACTATCAAAAAAAAATTAGTATGTTTGTATTTAGTGTTCTATGGGAATTTGCATTATTTTTTACCAAAAATTTTTATCCCCCACTGATGTGATGTCAGGGTTTTTCTCTAATTTGGAGTCATCATTGACTTCTCTCTTTCTCTAACATCTTATATACAACACTTTCTGTTGGTTGTATCTTCAGAATAGATTCCATATCTGCCCACTTCTAAATTACTCCCTTGCCAACACCCTGGGCCTGGCTGCCATTACAGCTTGCTCAGACACTGCAAGGGCCTCCTAACTGCTCTCCCAACCTTCAATTTTTCCCTCTAGAGTCTAATCAGACAACAACCAGGGGGAAGTTCTTAAAACATTACTCAGGTGACATGTCTCTCTGATCAAATCTTTTCAAAGATTTTAAATAAATCCAAGTCCTTTAGGCTGCCATGATAGTCTTTTGGACATATCTCTCACCTCACTACAGAGCACCCCTCTCTCCCTTGATTTCTGTTGTGCATCCTCCTTGTTTTGTTTCCTTGCCTCCAGGCCTTTGGACTGGGGTTGGTTCTCTCTCCTAGCATTTTTTTCTTTTTTTTGCATATTTTCCTGTTGGTTGTCTCTCCCCTTTCTTTCAGATCTCTGCTCAGATACCACTCTTAAGAAAGGACTTTGCTGACCAACTAATTTAACCTATAAATTAACATTCTACTTCAATGCCTTGCTCATTTTGTAAGCATTAGCATTACTTTGAATTTTACTGTATCTCTATTTGTATATGCATTTTTTGTGTATTTCTACATTGGAATGTAAGTTTCTGATGGGCAGAGATTTGTCTGATGGTTTACTTCTGTTTCTATGGGACCTGAAACAGCAGTTGACAAACAATATGCACTTACTTAATATTTTTTAATGAATGGATTATTGTACTGGTCCTATTGTAGGGCCATCTTAGGAATTTTGTAATCACAAATGTATGTTTAAAATACAGTATCTTTTTTATCTACTGACAGCATTCATTTTCTGGGATTTGATTTATGGTATTAAATAATATGCATAAGTGAGGCTTGTCCAACTTTATATTTTTGTTCTTTTTATCAAATGTTTCAGTGATAATGCCATAAATATTCATGATATATTGATAACAATTTCTGATAACAATTAAGTAGCAACTACAATATACCAAGCAGTGTTCTACACATTTTGTTTATAATAAGTCACTTAACTTTCACAGGGAGTCCCTAGTTGCACTAAAAAAAAAAAATTTTTTTTTTTTTTTTTTGCTGTTAACCAAAATATTTGTGGCTTCAGTCTGCCCAGAGGCACCTCGGAAGAAAGACCTAGTGATCTACCTCCAAAAGGTCACAGCAATTGAAAGCCCTACAGAGTATGGGTTTGCCATGAGATGAAATCAGTTGGATGGCAACTAGTTAATCCTCACAACATCAAAACCTATTACTTCTATTGAATCTGTTACTGTTGTTACTGCCATTGTACAGATGACAAAGTTGAGGCTCAGAGAGGTTAAGTAACTTGTTGTTGGTCATGCAACTAGAATTCGTATGATTATTATTAATCACACGGTTTTGTTCTATTTTATATTCTCCATTGTCTAAACAGAAGCATCGCAAAAGGGGGGCAGAGGAGGGCACATGCCCCAGGGTCCAAGTCCAAGAGTGCAGCAGACAAGGTACAGAATACTTTTAGGCACCGCAAATATGAAAGCCAGACAAGAGGGGGAAGACATTTCTGCTGACTCATCAACATCTATTCATCTTGAAATTTGGGATAGGGAAAGGCTGAACTTAGAGATTGCCCCTGGAAACTCCTTACCCTCACTATGCCCTGTGTCTGCAATATATTACAAAGTATAAGAATTGCAAGTTTCTTGCTATTTTGATAAAAGTAACATAAAAATTATATGACAGTGATTTGCTTTGGATTTTAATGGTTCAGTAGCTTTCTAGTTTAGGTATTTTCTATTCAGTGTTTTTTTGGTATTTTATTGATTATATTTTGTTAATGTATATCTGTGAACAGACTTACACGTGTGTATATGAACACACACATGCATGCACACACTCCTACACTCATGAACACACATATCCACTCAAGGATTTCACGGATAAAATTATAATATTGACATGAAGGTAGATCTCAATAATTCTTGAGATATAGAAAGTTAATGGTTAAGAAGACTAAATTCCATCAATACTGTTTATATATTCTATGCAAATCTAATAAAAATCACAACAAAATTTGTAAAGAAAATGACAAACTAATTCTAAAACTTACGTAGGTATGTAAAGGCCCAATAGTAGCTAGAGTAGTACTAAAAAATAAGTAACAGCCCCTACCAGATACCTGACATTTTGTAATAAATGAACAGTGCTGTGTCCTTATTTAAATAAACAGACTTCTCATTTGACTAAATCGTTTATGTCATTGTTTAATTTCTATCTCTATGTTTACAACTACCAAATTTATATCTCCAAATAGAATCTCTTCCCTGAAATCTATGGTTGAATATCAACTTCCAAGTTAATCTCTCCATGAGGATATATGTTAAGTATTCAAAGTTGACGTATTTGAAGTTTAAAGGTTGATTAGGCTCTCCAAGATATTTTCCTGCTCAGTCTTCATCCTATCAATAAATGATGCCTTTATTCAACCAAAGCTTTAGTAGCATCCCTGACTCCACTGTTCTCTCAAAGAATGCATTGTTCAGCATTTGCTCATTGTCTTCAGGATTTTGCTACTTTTGCTATTTTCCATACTTGATGGTTCAAGTCATCATACTTACTCACCTGTACTTTTGTAATATCTATCTAAATTGTCTTACTGTGCCCATCTTTGTACCATAAAGCACATGGAATAATCCATTTAAAGTATGTTAGATTTTATTATGCTTCTATTCAATTTTACAAAAACCTGAGTTGAATGGAAAGCTTTTAAAATTAAACTCAGGGCCCAACTCCACCTGGCTTCCATTGTTGTGTGCTCCTCAATTCCTATTACATCACTGGGCTCTTTCATTGTATTACAGTTACATTTTGCTGAGGTTTCTTCTTTGGATACTAACTCATCTCTTATTTCAGGGCTTTAGCCAGTTCATTTGCTTTGAGCAGTCTGCTTCTAGAAATGATAGAGAGACTTCATCCCTGAACCAGTTACTATCTTGTCCTTTACCCTACTTTTTTAATTTTTCTTCAGAGAGCAAGGCACCATCTAACTATATATGTAATTATGTGTATCTATTTCTGTCTTTTTTTTTTTTCTGTCTACTACTAGAAAAAGAATTGATGCATGCAAACTCCAGTGTTGATGAAGAATATTGAATATACCATAGACTCCCAATAGAATGAATGTTTGCTCGTGCAGTCTTAGAAGAAATACAACCAAAATGTACCTTAGAAATTAGGACAGTGTTTTAGTCATCTAATGCTGCTATATCAGAAATACCACAGGAGGATGACTTTAACAAAGAAAAATTTATTCTGTCACTGTCTAGTAGGCTACAAGTCCAAATTCAGGTCGTCGGCTCCAGGGGAAGGCTTTCTCTCTCTGTCTGCTCTGGAGGAATGCCCTTGTCATCAATCTTCCCTTGGTCTGGGAGCATCTCAGTGCAGGAATCTCAGACCCAAAGGACATGCTCTGCTCCAGCACTCCTTTCTTGGTGGTATGAGGCCCCCATGTCTCTCTTCTCACTTCTCTCTTTTGTATCTCAAAAGAGATCCACTTAAGACACTACCTGATCTTATAGATTTCATCAACATAACTTCTGCTAATACATTTTATTACATCATAGTGATAGGGTGTACAACACTTAGCCAAACCACATCAGATCGTAAAATGATAGGCAATCATAGAATCACACAAGGGAATCATGCCTAGGCAAGTTGACAGATATTTTGGGGGGACACAATTCAATCCATGACAGCTGGTGAGACTTCAAATTGCTTACTTTGAACATGTCATCAGGAAAAACCAATTGCTAGGAAAAGGTACCATGTTTGGTAAAGTAGAGAGCCAACCAAAATGGGGGAAACCCTCAGTGAGACGGAATAACCCAATAGCTGCAACAATGGACTCAAAATACCAAAGATCATGAAGATGTTACAGGACATGGCAATTTTTCATTTTATTATGCATAAAGTCACCGTAACTCGGAACCAACTTGATGGCAGCTAACAACAACTAGAATGCATATACTTTGACATCCTGCTTTGGTATCTGAAAAAAATATTTGTGTCCAGAAAGTATTTCTTGGATGAGTGAATGCAACTTGTGTAGATTAGATTATTAGTCACCAAATATTGACATTATTCCCCCGCTTGCCCCCCACCACACAGACCTACACTGTCTCCATGGGAGGAGTATATTTCCTGACCCATTGACACTAGTCTTGGCCATGTTACTTGGTTAATGGAATGTGGATATGAGTGTGAGTGTGGTGTTTCCCAGCCTAGTCTGTAAGAGACTTCTCCTCTGAAAGCTTGAAGTTCTACCATGAGAGGAACTTGCCTCAAGTGTCTGCCGCCCCTTCAACTTGTCCAAGGAAATTAAGAGATGCATGGAAACAACCTGAACTCAAAACCTAGCTGATCTGTAGAGTTGCATGAAATACTTTTTATTACATGTCACTAAGATTTTGTGGTTGTCTTTTATGCATCATTATTGTAGTAAAATTCTGACTAATATCCCAACCCAGTGCCTTCGAGTCGATTCCATGACTAATATAGGAACATGATATGGAAGCCAAATACAGACCTAATGGTATATGAAGTGTATGATTAATTCACTATACCTAGAAACAAGGGAAAGGGTTATCCTTGGTGCATCCTGAGTAGCGGGGTATTTCTCATCTCTTCCACATCAGGATTTGCCATATGACTTGCTGGGCAAATGGAATATGAATGAAGTGAAAGATTCCACATTCAAACAGAAGAATTAAGTGCCATTTACCTGGTTCCATCCATATTCCTATGCATTTGCCAGGATAGTGACTAACATAAGAGCTGCTAACCAGAAATGAAATAGGAAAGATGATAATTCAGAGCAGATTTGCACTTGACTCACACCCAAGAGGTATTATAAATGAGAAATATCCCCACATTTTAAGTCAATGGAACTTGTGGATTGTCAATCAACTAGGATAGAGCTCAAGCCCAGTTCCAAGGATATAACCCAACCATTTCACCAATAACAGTAATCCCATTTGTCGTGATTATTTCTGGAGCATGAATTAAACCAGATGTTGTCTAATTAGGTCAACTGTTTATTTATTCTAGAAGGGGTTCATGCACCTGTACTTATTATACAAGTTTGAACTCAGGTTTTTTTTTTTTTTTTTAACCCAGTTAACACAAATTTTAACTGATTTAGTGATAATGCAAAAAAAGTGCTGCTGCTGATGATAATGGTGATGATATACACCCGTCCCAACCCATATGTGTTTTATATAATTAATACTGACAGGAGCTTGGGTGAAATTTTGACTTGCTCTACAAGCATGACTAGAAACCAGTGAGATATCACAGGTGTCTCCTATGAACAATAGGCATATTGGTTTTGACAGACCCTAAACCAAAGATGTCCCTATAATAGCTGACTTGAATATCATATTTTTAATACCATTAGGTGACCATTTATATATTTTTATAACTGGTCCTTATTAATGGTAAGATAAACGGGACATTAATAGATTTGAATATCAGTATAACGACAGAGAACTGCAAAAAATTCAAGCCAGATTCAGAAGAGGGAGTGGAACCAGGGATATCATTGCTGATGTCAGATGGATCCTGGCTGAAAGCAGAGAATACCAGAAGGATGTTTACTTGTGTTTTACTGGCTATGCAAAGGCATTCGACTATGTGTGGATCATAACAAATTATGGATAACATTGTGAAGAATGGGAATTCCAGAACACATAATTGTGTTATCAGGAATCTGTACATGGATCAAGAGGCAATTGTTCAGACAGAACATGGGGAGACTGAGTAGTTTACCGTGACGAAAGGTGAATGTCAGGGTTGTGTCCTTTCACCATACCTATTCAATCTCTATGCTGAGCAAATAATCTGAGGAACTGGACTGTATGAAGAAGAATGAGGTATCAGAATTGGAGGAAGACTCATTACAGCCTGCATTATGCAGATGACACAACCTTGCTTGCTGAAAGTGAAGAGGATTTGAAGCATTTACTGAGGAAAATCAAAGACTACAGCCTTCATTATGGATTACACTTCAACACAAAAAAACAAAAATCCTCACAACTGGACCAATATGCCAAACCACGATAAACAGAGAAAAGATTGAAGTTGTCAAGGATTTCATTTTACTTGGATCCACAATCAATACCATAGCAGCAGCAATCAAGAAATCAAAAGATGCTATTTCCAGAGGCAGAGCCAAGGTGGCAGAATAGACAGGCGCTTCCAGCGAGCTCTCTTTACAACAAACACCTGAAAAAAACAAGTGAAACAAGTATATTTATGACAAGCTAGGAGCCCTGAGTATCAAAGGCAAGCTTAGAAAAAGAACTGAGGGGCAGGGGGAGGAAGAGACGGTTCAGAAGTGGAGAGGAGTTACCAGACCTGAATCATGGGGAGCCCTTAGGCCCCATTCCCAGGAGCTGCAGTGGCGGGTTGGTACTAGTGTTCGGCCACAGTTTCCTCAGGGAGAAGCAGCCAGCCATACAGCCTACTCAGACCTCTGGAACCAGAGAAGAATGGCGCTCTCAGCAAAAGCTAATTACCTGCATATATTTCACTGCACCCCCCACTCTGCCCCCCCGCCCCCCCTACTCCCAAGATGGCTTCAGTGGCTGACTTCCCTGGGCCTGAGATAGGTCCTGTTGAGAGCCTAGACCTATCCTCATGGGCTTTGAGAAGGAATAAATTTGCAATTGGGGAAAAACATAATTTACCAGCTCCATTAACTGGGGAAGCTCAGGACAGAAGCAGCTCCTGATCAGACGTAAACGGTCTGTGGACTTTGACAACCTTTCCCCTCTGCATGGACCTGTCTGGGCCTATTTCAGGAGAATAGGCCCCTGTTGGCAAACACCAACTATTTCAGCTGTGTGGTGGAAAGGTGGGTGTTTGATGTTTGCCATTGCTTTGCCTATTAAACAGGGTCCTCACCTACCCATATCAGGGGCCTAAAGACAGATGGCTCCACTCAGGTCACCCAGCCACCCGCAAAAGGGGTCCGAGGATAACTGGTACTTCTCAGTCCTTACAACCAAAAATATTGGGTGCCCATGGTCCGTCTGAAGAACCCACCCAACTGTACACTCTAGGGAATAGGGGCACACTTTCCTCAGAGACACTTGGGGGATGATTCTCAGCCCCCTGCCTTGTTCAGAGTATGACCATCTGCTACAACCAGATACAGGTACCTGCACCAATCACCCCTGCCCCTCTAAGGGTGTGGGACACAGCCTGCACCACACACTTGATGATCAGCTACCTAGACACCTGAGCTGAATTCATACAAGAAAACTGAATGCACTCCTAGACTGATCTACCTGATAACAGCTCTAACCATCTGGTGAGAGGACATCTGAGCTCCAAAAGTGAAAATAATCAAGTTAGCTCACTCAAGCAACCATCTGGGCATATCAAAACAAAACAAAGCAAGAAGCTATGACACAGTAAGCAAACATAAAATAAACTAATGCAATAACTTATAGATGGCTCAAAAAAAAAAACAGTCAATTTCAAGTCACATAAAGAAACAGACCATAATTACCTCAACAAACTCTCAAAACAAAGAATCAAGGGATCTCCTAGATGAAAGTGTATTCCTGGAATTACCAGAGGCAGAAAACAAAACATTAATATGCAGAACCTTTCAAGACATCAAGAAGGAAATAAGGCAATGTGCAGAACAAGCCAAGGAACATACAGATAAAGCAATTGAAAAAATTAAAAAGATTATTCAGGAACATAATGAAAAATTTCATAAGCTGGAAAAATCCATAGACAGACAGCAATCAGAAATTCAGAAAATTAACAATAAAAATAAAGAAATAGACAACTCAATAGAAAGCCAGAGAAGCAGATTTGAGCAAATGGAAGGCAGAATTTCTGAACTTGAAGATAAAGCACTTGGCAGTCATATGTTTGAAGAAAAATCAGATAAAAGAATTTAAAAAAAATGAAGAAAGCTTAAGAATCATGGCAGACTGTATCAAGGGAAATAACCTACGAATGATTGGAGTATCAGAACAGGGAGGGATAACACAAAATACAGAGAAAATTGTTGAAGATTTTTTAGCAGAAAACTTCCCTGATATCATGAAAGAGGAGAAGATATCTATCCAAGATACTCGTCTAACTGAACATGAGGCAGATGTCAAAAGAAAGTCTCCAAGACAGATTATACTTGAACTTGCCAAAACCAAAGATAAAGAAAGAATTTTAAGAGCAGCTAGGGATAAAGGAAAAGTCACCTAGAAAGGAGAGCCAATAAGAATAAGCTTGGACTACTAGGCAGAAACCACACAGGCAAGAAGGCAATGGGATGACATATAAAAAGTTGAAGGAAAAAATTGCCAGCCAAGAATCATATATCCAGCAAAAATGTCTCTCAAATATAAAGGTGAAGTTCAGACATTTCCAGGTAAACAGAAGTTTAGAGAATTCATAAAAACCAACGCAAAACTACAAGAAACACTAAAGGGAGTTCTTTGGCTAGAAAATTGATAATATCAGGTATCAACCCAAGACTAGAACACTGGGCAGAGCAACCAGAAGTCAACCCAGATAGGGAAATCCAAAAAAACAAAGCAAGATTATTAAAAAAAAAAAAAACCCTCAAAACAGGGTAACAGCAATGTTATCACAGAAAAGAAGACAACATTAGAATAATAAAGAGGGAGTAAGAAATGTTATCATACACCTTCCATATGGAGTGGAAAATACGGCAATACAAAGAAATAAAAGTTACATTTAAATTTAGAAAAATAGGGGTAAATAATAAGGTAACCACAAAGGAGACAAGCTACCCTACTCATTAAAAAAAAAAAAAAAAAAAATAGAGACTCAGCAGAAACAAAATCAACAACAACAGATATGAGGAAAGGACAATATATAAAGAAAATCTACTCAGCACATAAAATCAAGTGGGCAAAAGAAACTGTCAATACACAAAAAAAGACATCAAAATGATAGCACTAAATTCACACCTATCCATAATTACTCTGAATGTAAATGGACTAAATGCACCAATAAAGAGTCAGAGAGACTCAGACTGGATAAAGAAACACGATCTGTCTATATGCTGCCTACAAGAGACACACCTTAGACTTAAAGACACAAACTAAAACTCAAAGGATGGAAAAAATATATCAAGCAAACAATAAGCAAAAAAGAGCAGGAGTAGCAATATTAATTTCTGACAAAATAGGCTTTAAAGTTAAATCCATCAGAAAAGATAAGGAAGGACACTATATAATGATTAAAGGGACAATACACCAAGAAGCTATAACCATATTAAATATTTACACACCCAATGACAGGGCTGCAAGATACATAAAACAAACTCTATCAGCATTGAATAGTGAGATAGATAGCTCCACAATAATACTGGGATACTTCAACACACCACTTTCGCTGAAGAACAGGATATCCAGAAAGAAGCTCAGTAAAGACACGGAAGATCTAAATGCCACAATCAACTAACATGACCTCATAGACATATACAGAACACTCCACCCAACAGCAACCAACTAAACTTTCTTTTCTAGTGCACATGGAACATTCTGTAGAATAGACCACATATTAGGTCATAAAGCAAGCCTTAGCAGAATCCAAAACACTGAAATATTACAAAGCATTTTCTCTGACCAGAAGGCCATAAAAGTGGAAATCAATAACAGGAAAAGCAGGAAAAAGAAATCAAACACTAACTAAACAATACCCTGCTCAAAAAAGATTGGATTATAGAAGACATTAAAAAAAAAAATAAGGATGGAATAAAGAAATTCATAGAATCCAATAAGATGAAAACACTTCCTAACAGAACCTTTGGGACACAGCAAAAGCGGTGCTCAGAGGCCAATTTTTATCAATAAATGCACACATACAAAAAGAAAAAATGGCCAAAATGAAAGAATTATCTCTACAACTTGAAGAAATAGAAACAGAGCAACAAAAAAAAAACTCACAGACACTAGAAGAAAACAAATAATAAAAATTAGAGCAGAACTAAATGAAATAGAAAACAGAAAAACAATTGAAAGAATTAATAAGACCAAAAGCTAGTTTTTTTGAAAAAAATCAACAAAATTGATAAACTACTGGCCAAACTGACAAAAGAAAAACAGGAGAGGAACCAAATAACCCGAATAAGAAATGAGATGGGCGATATTACAACACACCCAACTGAAATTAAAAGAATCATATCAGATTACTCTGAAAAATTGTACTCTAACAATTTGAAAACCTAGAAGAAATGGATGAATTCCTAGAAACACATTACCTACTTAAACTAACACAAACAGAGGTAGTACAACTAAATAGAGCCATAACAAAAGACGAAGCGAAAAGGGTAATCAAAAAACTGCCCCCCTCCCCTAAAAAGCTCTGGCCCGGACAGTTTCACTGAAGAGTTCTACCAAACTTTCAGAGAAGGGATAACACCACTACTACTACAGGTATTTCAGAGAACAGAAAAGGACAGAATACTCCCAAACTCATTCTATGAAGCCACCATATCCCTAATACCAAAACCACGTAAAGACATCACACACACACAAAAAATTACAGACCTATATCCCTCATGAACTTAAATGCCAAAATCCTCAAAAAAAACTCTAGCCAATAGAGTTCAACAACATATCAAAAAAAAAATAATTCACCATGACCAAGTGGGATTCATACCACGTATACAGGAATGTTTCAACATTAGAAAAACCATTAATGTAATCCATCATATAAATAAAACAAAAGACAAGAATCACATGATTTCATCAATTGATGCAGAAAAGGCATTTGACAAAGTTCAACACCATTCATGACAAAAACTCTCAGCAAAATAGGAATACAAGGAAAATTCCTCAACATAATAAAGGGCATTGATACAAAACCGATAGCCAACATCATCCTAAATGGAGAGAGCCTGAAAGTATTCCCCTTGAGATAGGGAACCAGACAAGGATGCCCTTTATCACCACTCTTATTGAACACTATGCTGGAGGTCCTACCCATAGCAATTAGGCTAGATAAGGACATAAAGGGCATCCAGATTGGCAAGGAAAAAGTAAAAGTATCTCTATTTGCAGATGACATGATCTTATACACAGAAAACCCTAAGGAATCCTCCAGAAAACTACTGAAACTAATAGAAGAGTTCAGCAGAGTATCAGGATACAAGACAAACATACAAAAATCAGTTGGATTCCTCTACACCAACAAAAAGAACATCGAAGAGGAAATCACCAAATCAATACCATTTACAATAGCCCCGAAGAAGATAAAATACTTAGGAATACATCTTACCAGAGATGTAAAATACCTAAACATAGAAAACTAGAAGACACTACTGCAAGAAACCAAAAGAGACCTACCTATGTGGAAAAACATACGTTGCTCATGGATAGGAAGACTTAGCATTATAAAAATGTCTATTCTACCAAAGGCAATCTATAGATTTAATGCAATTCCGAGCCAAATTCCAACTTTTTAAAAATAATTTGTATTGTGCTTTAAGTGAAAGTTTACAAATCAAATCAGTCTCTCACATATAAACTTATAATATACGCCTTACTACACAATGAGACAGCCCGCTCCCTCCTTCCAGTCTCTTTTTTGGTGACCATTTTGTAAGCTTCTAACCGTCCCATCTTCCCTCCAAACAGGAGATGCCAACATAGTCTCAGGTGTCCACCTGATACAAGTAGCTCACTCCTCATCATCTCTCTCTCCAATCCATTGTCCAGTCCAATCCATGTCTAATGAGTCCAATGACATTTTTTAATGAAAAGTAAAGCATTACTGGAAAAGAAGAATCAAGTGGGAGGCCTCACTCTACCTGATTTTAGAACATATTATACTGCCACAGTAGTCAAAACAGCCTGGTACTCCTACAACAACAGATTCATAGACCGCTGGAACAGATTTGAGAATCCAGACATAAATCCATCCACATATGAGCAGTTGATATTTGACTAAGGCACCAAAACAGTTAAATAGGGAAAAGACAGTTTTTTAAACAAATGATGCTGGCATAACTGGATATCCATCTGCAAAAAAATCAAACAAGACCCATACCTCACCCCATGCACAAAAACAAACTCAAAATGGATCAAAGACCTAAATATAAAATCTAAAATGATAAAGATCATGGAAGAAAAAATAGGGACACTGTTCGGAGCCCTAATACATGACCTAAAGAGTATATGAAACATTATTAATAATGCAGAAGAAAAACCAGGTAACTGGGAGCTCCTAAAAATCAAACACCTATGCTCATCCAAAGACTTCACCAAAAGAGTTAAAAGATTACCTAGACTGAGGAAAAGTTTTTAGGTATGACATTTCCAATCAGTGCCTGATCCCTAGAATCTACATGATACTGCAAAAATTCAACTACAAAAAGACAAATAACACAATTAAAAAATTGTCAAAAGATATGAACAGACACCTCACTAAAGAAGACATTCAGGTAGCTAACAGATACATGAGGAAATATTCATGGTCATTAGCCATTAGAGAAATGCAGATCAAAACTACAATGACATTTCATCTCACTCCAACAAGGCTGGCATTAATCCAAAAAAACACAAAACAAGAAATGTTGGGGAAGTTGTGGAGAGATTGGAACACTTACACACGGTTGGTGGGAATGTAAAATGGTACAACCACTTTTGAAATCAATTTGGCGCTTCCTTAAAAAGCTACAAATAGAACTACCATAAGATCCAGCAATCCCACTCCTTGGAATATACCCTAGAGAAATAAGAACTTTTACAGGAACAGATATATGCACCCTTATGTTCATTGCAGCACTGTTTAGAATAGCAAAAAGATGGAAGCAACCAAGGTGCCCATCAATGAATGAATGAATAAATAAACTATGGTATATTCACATGACAGAATACTGCGCATTGATAAAGAACAGTGATGAATCTGTGAAACATTTCATAACATGGAGGAACCTGGAAGGCATTATGCTGAGTGAAATTAGTTACAACAGAATAAGTATTGTATAAGACCACTACTATAAGAACTAAGAAATAGTTTAAACAGAGAAGAAAATATTCTTTGATGGTTAAGAGAGATGGGAGGGAGGGAAGGAGAGGGATATTCACTAATTAGGTAGTAGATAAGAACTACTTTAGGTGATGGGAAAGACAACACACAATACAGGGGAGGTCAGCACAACTGGACTAAACCAAAAGCAAAGAAGTTTCCTGAAGAAACTGAACGCTTCGAAAGCCAGAGTAGCCGGGGCAGGGGTTTGGGGACCATGGTTTCAACGGACATCTAAGTCAATTGGCATAATAAAATCTATTAAGAAAACATTCTGCATCCCACTTTGGAGATTGGCATCTGGAGTCTTCGGCCCTAGCAAGCGGCCATCTAAGATGCATCAATTGGTCTCAGTCCACCTGGATCAAAGGAGAATGTAGAACACCAAGGACACAAGGTCATTAAGAGCCCAAGAGACAGAAAGGGCCACATAAACCAGAGACTACATCAACCTGAGACCAGAAGAACTAGATGGTGCCCAGCTACAACTGATGACTGCCCTGACAGGGAACACAGAGAACCCCTGAGGGAGCAGGAGAGCAGGGGGATGCAGACTCCAAATTCTCGTAAAAAGACCAGACTTAATGGTCTGACTGAGACTAGAAGGACCCTGGTGGTCATGGCCCCCAGACCTTCTCTTGGCCCAGGACAGGAACCAACTCTTCAGACAGGGATTGGACTGGACAATAGGTTGGAGAGGGATGCTGGTGAGGAGTGAGCTTCTTGGATCAGGTGGACACTTGAGACTGTGTTGGCATCTCCTGTCTGGAGGGAAGAGGAGAGGGTAGAGAGGGTTAGAAGCTGGAGGAATGGACATGAAAAGAGAGAGTGGAGGGAGGGAGTAGGCTGTCTCATTAGGGGAAGAGCAATTGGGAGTATGTAACAAGGTGTATATAAGTTTTTGTGTGACAGACTGACTTGATTTGTAAACTTTCGCTTAAAGCACAACAAAAATTAAAAAAGAAAGAAATCAAAAGACGCATTGCATTGGGCAAATCTGCTGCAAAGGACTTCTTTAAAGTGTTGAAAAGCAAATATGTCACCTTGAAGACTAAGGTGTGCCTGACCCAAGGCATTGTGTTTTCAATCGCCCAATATGCATGTGAAAACTGGACAATGAATAAGGAAGACCAAAAAAGAATTGACGCCTTTGAATTGTGGCGTTGGCAAAGAATATTGAATGCACTGCCAAGAGAAGGAACAAATCTGTCTTGGAAGAAGTACAACCAGAAT
Source organism: Loxodonta africana (assembly GCF_030014295.1). Lineage (NCBI taxonomy): Eukaryota > Metazoa > Chordata > Mammalia > Proboscidea > Elephantidae > Loxodonta > Loxodonta africana. The sequence continues at coordinate 701,678 of NW_026975669.1, read as the reverse complement.
GCTCCTTAGAAGCAAGGATGGCGATACTGTGTCTTACATACTTTGGACATGTTGTCAGGAAAGATCAGTTCCTGGAGAAGGACATCATGCTTGGTAAAGTACAGGATCAGCGGAAAAAAAGGAAGACCCTCAAAGAGAGAGATTGACACAGTGGGTGCGACAATGGGCTCCAGGATAGTAACGATTTTAAGAATGGTACAGGACCAGGCAGTGTTTTGTTCTGTGATACATAGGTTGGCTATGAGTCAGAACAGACTTGATGGCACCTAACAACAACAATCAATTTGAAAATGATACCTTCAGTTCTTTTTTACTCCAATTTACTGAACGCTCTGTAATTCTGGTTGACTCATAGTGCCACAGTATTTCAAATTTATTTTCCTAACTTTTTTCAGATTCTTCGAAATCATCCTACTGAGTGATTTGGATAACTTTTATATACAACTTCCATCAACCTAGTTGCATGGTACATTCAAATATTAACAAAAAAAAAATTAGTCAACCCATTTATTTAAGTCTGATTAGAGCCACTTCATTTCTCACAAAAAGATTTAATAAATATCGAATTATTTTACAAATAGTTGTGTTGACATTTGTAAACATATTCCATTTTCTCATGCTTTACTTGAGTCATATTAAGCCCTGATATCCTCCTTCCTTTTGGGAATGTGAGAGTGGAGAGGCAATTAAGAATAATCCACAGAGGGCTCCAGTCAGGCATCTCCTTTCCATGAACCCTTCCTTTATGATAAAAATCTCACATGAGATGATTCTAGATGATGTAATTATCAAGGAAGAGTAAAATTCCCATGTTTCCATATGAGGTTTCATTTCACTGAGAATTAAGTTACCTTGATTAGTGTTTATTTTCCTCGTGCCACACACAAGCAGTTGCACCTAGAAGATATTGCTTGTTTAAGATATTTCTGTTCATTTGTTTAAGAGTCTTCTTTGGGACCCAGTCAAGACAGCCAAATTGCATTTGGTTCTTTTTCTGGTCTTTAGGAGCCAATGATGTAACCACCAGGAAGGTAAGTAGCTATAAAAATGAATGTTTCTGCACAAATGAGTTCAAATGCATGACTGCAGGACATCAGGAATGTTCTGGATGAAATATGATGAATATGTTGTTGCTTCTAAGATTTTGTGGAAACTCTGGTGACATAGTGGTTAAGTGCTATGGCTGCTAACCAAAGGGTCAGCAGTTTGAATCTGCCAGGCGCTACTTGGAAACTCTATGGGGCAGTTCTACTCTGTCCTATAGGGTCGCCATGAGTAGGAATCACCTCGATGGCACTGGGTTTGGTTTGGTTTTTTGGTTCTAAGATTTTGCAGGTAAGGATAAATTTTCTTAATCTTTTTATTCCCATAAATGATTGTCTAATCAAATATACATTATTCTATTTTAAACACCATTGTAGAAGCAACCTTCTGTATGTTCCTGCTATGAACATATTTTACATTTTGTTTGATTATTACTGTTCTAGTCCTACCCTTCTGAGAACCAATCCTTTTGAAATCCTCACCTGCTCCTCATATTAGGTTTCTAACTTACTCTTCTTACATTAATAACAAAATATTAATATCTATATTTATAAATTTATCACTTCAACATGACAGTTAAATTATCTAGCCTGATGTATGGATTCAATAGATAATAAGTAACATATTTATATTCTCTTACTATTTTAAATAACTTTCGCATGCCATGTGAGGCAGGCAGTGCAGGAATTATCTATATTTTAATTTCAGGAAGGTAAATTGCTTACTTAGATGCATACCCCCAATAGCATATAAACACTGAAATTCAACCTAGTGTTTGTGAATTCACAATGAAACTGAAAGGGAAACAAAAAGAGGTAGCATAGAAAGAAAGAAGACGGGAAGGAAGGAAACGTATCTGAGCAAACTGTCTAGAAGCTTGGAGTGAGTAAAGAAGGCAGGTAGAAGAAATAGCAATATTTGTTAGTATTGGCTTTGTTTCATCCATTGTCAGAAGTAAGTGTCATACGTATGTATATATATATATATATGTATATTCTTTCCAGATGAGGGTCATCATCCCATTTTGTGGGTGAGTAAATCAAGGCTACGGAAAGTAAAGAAGCATACTTAAAGTCATCAGCCAGTTAAGGGCAGAGTGGGATTACAAATACAAATCTGCGTAATTAAAAAGCCAACATTGTATCAATGATATTTCCCTTAACGTTATAATGGCTCCCACTTTATACTTACAATGTAAGCATTGCTGGACAGTATAAAATACCTATTTGATTCCTGAGTTTCCTATACAAAAAAGTAATGATGAAAGTGGTGAGAAATTTAAAGTATTGAACACTACAAACACTCTGGGCTGTACCATACATAATACAACATGAACAATTGACTTCGTTCTCCAAAAGTAAAAGATAAGAAATATTAGACAGTAAAGATAATTTAAATCTATTAGCCAGCAAAACATGTGAAAATAGTAGCCCAACCACTCCTGACTGTCTACTGTGTTAGTATCATAATCACTATTCAGAGACTGATGCTGAGTTTGTGCCATTGAGAATGGGTGAAAACAGGAGCACCGACTGGTCTCAAAGGCATTTAAACCCCTACTGAGAACTGGAGCTAATCATTTTATCTTACTTATTTGGAATTTATTATAATTTTTGATCAATTTACATTTAAAATTTTAAACATTACATAATTCTCTTTGACATATTTCATGCACTAAATACATAGCTGGAATATAAGCTTATCAATTTATCTGACTTATTACAAGAAAGGAATCCTGGTGATGTAGCGGATTCCAACCTGGCTGCTAACCAAAAGGCCTACAGTTCAAATCCACCAGCCACTCCTTGGAAGCCCTTATGGGGCAGCTCTCCTCTGTCCTATAGAGTCGGTATGAGTTGGAATCAACTTGATGACAACAGGTTTGGTTTAGTTTTTTTTAACACAAGAAAAATCTAAATGTTAACATCATTTTTGGTGAATTTATATTTTGAAATTAAAAAGAAATGTATATATCTAAAAAAAGCATAGATAGATTGTAACCTGTTTTACAAATGTTGAAATTAAGTTTCATAGTCAGTAAGTATTGCCAATATACAGCTAGTCAATGAAGGAAGTAAAACCCAGGTAACTGAAACTTGATTCTAAATCCCATTCTGTCTCCACAAAAATGTAATTACTTTTTAATCATGCCTGAACTCTGAGTGGACAAGAATATAATAAAAGAAAAAAACAACAGCAAATAAAATGAAACACTGTTTTAAGTGTTAAGGTAGAGAAATAAGAAAGACATTTAAAAGTAAATAACAAAGCTTCAACAACAGGTAAAGAGCGCAATAAGGCAGTAAACATGTTGAGTCGACAATAGTGACCATAGTGCTATAAAAAAATATATATATATATAGGATGTTAAAAAAAAAAAAAAGACTTCACAGGGACACACAGTGATCAGTATCACATAAAATGGTGGTGGGACTAGAACTTGGGTTTACAGCACTGTGAAGATTTTCACAGCTATTTAGGAAGTGGTAAAGGGAAAAGTAATGCATTCAGAATGGGAAGAGTTGTGAGCAAAGCTATGTTTATGTAATGATTTAAGCATTTTTTCTACAGCATGGGACTTGTAAAATGATTTATTGCATTAAAATAATACTTGAATGACATGGACAACTAGTTTAATTCCAATAAATCAGAAATTGCAACACCTGCTAAAGGGAAAAGCTGCTGGATGCACATTTTGAAGCATCTAGCTATTTTATTTCGGTGTCAAGATGCTCCTCTCTTTTACATAACGCTGGTAACCTCTGCTGCACTTATTTTTTATTCTTTGTTTTCTGTTTGTATCTGTCATGACAATAGGTATCTATTGACTTATTCTGCTGTTTAATGTGTTTTTATTTGTTTTTGTCTTTTTTAACCATCCAAATTATTACATTAAACATTTACCTACAAGTACACCTATAGTTATGGAACATATTTGTTGTTGAAACTTTCATGTCAAAATATTTTTTGATTCAGTATTCTCTAGCCACAATAGTCCCTCCAACTCTTTAAACCATTGGAACATCACTTTATAATTTGAAATGTAATGATATACACATTATTACACACCTGATTGTTGTCTTAAGCCACATAAAAAAAAAAACATAGTGGTGAAAAATTTATATAGAGACGATGATTTGATGAAATAGTGGTTTGCCTAATAATAAAACTTAACATTTTTATAAGATTTTTCACTGTACTTTTCAAGGAGAGATTTGGAGCCAATTCTTGAACAATGCTCTTGGCAGGCTGAAGAATTTTTACCTTAGTAGAAGGTGAAGAGCAGTGGCAAATATTGAGACAAAGCTGTCTTTCTTCCTGTGCTGAGATGAAGGTCCGTGTTGCTGTGTGGAACTGCATCAGGTAGAGAATTTCTAGAGTGAGCCAAGACCCACTATGCAATTTCTTCATCCTTAGAGTTAAATAACCGTAAGAATATTTCCTATACTTCAATCTATTCTTGAACATTGAGTGAATGGTCAAAAAAATGAATGATATTGGGTAATATTTGTGAGAAAACTACGTGTAGAATGTTCATTACATGTACACAGAGCTCTGGGTATATGGAGCAAGAAAAATATCTCCAAAAAATATGAATTAATTAAGAGAATTAGATTCTGGCAGCCAACACAGAACCAATATGCACTTATGTCTTTAGTGATGTTCAATATCCAATGCCTTTATTTTTAACTGACTTGCTTACAGAGCTGTGTTTTGTTCTAGAGATCGGTGTTATGAAGGCAAGTGGGACTTGCTGAGGCACCGCAAATGCACTCAGTGTGATTGTGTGTATCCAACTGGGGATCTGTCACCAACACTGCTGGGAAACTGCTGGTAAGGAAGCACTTTTATTCAACCTGTTTCTGACTAAAAGAGCCAGTCCCCAAAATATACTAAAAGGTGGATGTCATGGATTGTATTATGTCCCCCCCGAAATGTGTGTATCAAGTTGGTTAGGCCATGATTCCCAGCGTTCTGTAGTTGTCCTCCATTTTGTGGTTGTAATTTTATGTTAAAGAGGATTAGGGTGTGATTGTAACAAAAACATTACTAACAATGTACAAGTACCCAAAGAGAAATTAGATAACTCCTAAAAATCAAACACTTATGCTCATCCAAAGTCTTCACCAGGAGAGTAAACTGATTACCTACAGACTGGGAAACAGTTTGTAGCTATAACATTTCCAATCAGCATCTGAACTCTAAAATCTACATGATATTGCAAAAACTCAATAACAAAAAGACAAATAATCCATTTAAAAAATGGGCAAAGGATAGGAACAGGCACTTCAACGAAGAAGACATTCAGGCAGGTAACAGATACATGAGGAAATGCTCACAATCATTAGCCGTTAGAGAAATGTAAATCAAAACTACAATGAGATACCATCTCACTCCAGCAAGGCTGCCATTAATGCCAAATCACAAAATAATAAATGTTGGAGAGGTTGTAGAGAGACTGGAACACTTACTCACCGCTGGTGGGAATTTAAAATGGTACAGCCACTTTGAAAATCAATCTGGCACTTCCTTAAAAAGCTAGAAATAGAACTACCATAGGATATGGCAACCCCACTCCTTGGAATATATCTTAGAGAAATAAGAGCCTTTATATGAACAGATATATGCACAACCATGTTCATTGCAGCACTGTTTACAATAGCAGAAAGATGGAAGTAACCAAGGTGCCCATCAACAGATGAATGGATAAATAAATTGTGGTACATTCACACGATGGAATACTTCACACAGATCAAGAACAATGATGAATCCGTGAAATATTTCATAGCTTGGAGGAATCTGGAGGGCATTATGCTGAGTGAAATTAGTCAGTTGCAAAAGGACGAATATTGTATGAGACCACTATTATAAGAACTCAAGAAATAGTTTAAACAGAGAAGAAAATATTCTTTGATGGTTATGAGGGTGGGGAGAAAGGGAGGGAGAAGGATATTTGCAAATTAGATAGTAGACAAGAACTATTTCAGGTGAAGCGAAAGACAACATACAATAAAGGAGAGGTCAGCATAACTGGACTAAACCAAAAGCAGTTTCCTGAATAAACCAAATGCTCCAAAGGCCAGAGTAGCAGGGGCAGCAGTTGGGGGACCATGTTTTCAGGGGACATCTAGGTCAATTGGCATAATAAAATCTATTAAGAAAACATTCTGCATCCCACTTTGGTGAGTGGCATCTGCAGTCTTAAAAACACTATCAAGCGGCCGTCTAAGATGCATCAATTGGTCTCAACCTACCTGGAGCAAAGGAGAATGAAGAACACCAAAGATACAAGGTAATTATGAGTCCAAAAGACAGAAATGGCCACGTAAATCCAAGACTACATCAGCCTGAGACCAGAAGAACTAGATGGTGCCCGTCTACAACCGAAGACTGCCCCGACAGGGAATGAAACAGAGCATCCCTGACGGAGCACGAGAACAGTGAGATGCAGACCTCAAAGTCTCATAAAAAAATCAGACTTAATGATCTGACTGAGACTAGAGGAACCCTGGAGGTCACGGTCCCCAGACCTTCTGTTGGCCCAAGACTGGAACCATTCCCAAAGCCAACTCTTCAGACAGGGATTGGACTGGATTATAGGATAGAATATGATAGTGGTGAGGAGTGACCTTCTGGTCTCAAGTGGACACATAAGACTATGTGGGCAGCTCCCATTTGGAGGGGAGATGAGAAGGAAGAGAGGGACAGAAAGGGGCTGAATGGACACGGGGAATACAGGGCTGAGAGAAGGAGTGTGCTGTCTCATTAGTGGGAGAGGAACTAGGAGCACATAGCAAGCTGTATACAAATTTTTGTATGAGAGATTGACTTGATTTGTAAAGTTTCACTTAAAGCACACACACACAAAAGATGCAAAGAATACACAGAGTCACAGTACCAAAAGAAATGGTCGACTCTCAGTCGCTTCATGAGGTGCCATATGATGAAGAACTGGTAGTAGTGAAGCAAGAAGTCCAAGCTACACTGAAGGCACTGGCGAAAAACAAGGCTCCAGGAGCTGACAGAATACCCACTGAGTTGTTTCAACTAACAGATGCAGCCCTGTACATGCCTACTCCACTACGCAAAGAAATTTGGAAGCTAGGTACCTGGCCAACAGACTGCAAGAGTTGCATGTTTGTGTCCATTCCAAAGAAAAGCGATCCAACAGATTGTGGAAGTTATCAAATGTAAGTCATAGTATTAGTAAATATGGTAAACAAACAGACAAACTATCTACTCCACAGTGAATATGACATTCTATCCCCAGGAGATCTAGTGAGTTTATGATGTTGTTGTTAGGTGCTGTTGGGTCAGTTCCAACTCATAGAGACCCTGTGTACAACAGAACGGAACAGTGCCCAGCCCTGGGTCTTTCTCATTGCTGTGTCTGAGCCCACTGGTGCAGCCACTGTCTCAATCTGTCTCTTTGAGGATCTTTGTCTTTTTCACTGACCCTCTACTTTACCAAGCACGATGTCTTTTTCCAGGGACTGATTCCTCCTGATAATATGTCCAGAGGACGTGAGACCAAGTCTTGCCACCCACTTTTCTAAGGAGCATTCTGGCTGTACTTCTTCCAAGACAGGTGTGTTCATTCTTCTAGCAGTCCTTGGTATATTCATTATTCTTCACCAACAACATAATTCAAGTTTCAGTTCTTTTGTCTCCCTTATTCATTGTCCAGCTTTAGCTGCACATGAGGCGACTGAAAATATCATGGCTTGGTTCAGGCACACCTTAGTCCTCAAAGTGACATCTTCGATTTTTAACACTTTGAGGTCTTTTGTAGCAGATTTGCCCAATAAAATATGTCATTTGATTTCTCGAAGTGTGCTTCCATGGGTGTTGATTGTGGATCCAAGTAAAATGAAATCCTTGGCTACTTCAGTATTTTCTCTCTTTATTGTGATTTTTTTATTGTTCCAGTTGTGAGGATTTTTGTTTTCTTTATGTTGAAGTGTAATCCATACTGAAGGCTGAAGTCTTTGATCCTCATCAGTAAGTGCTTCAAGTCCTCTTCACTTTCAGTAAGCAAGGTTGTGTCATCTGCATGTCTAGGCTGTTAATGAGTCTTCCTCCAATCCTCGTGCCCCTTCTTCTTCATATGATCCAGCTTCTTGGACTGTATGGATTATATGTTTTTTTAAAGACACTGAGTTTTTGGTAATTTACTATGGCAGCCCTAGAAAATGAATACAGAGCCCTTCACCAAGGACAAGTCAAGTTAGCACCAAAAATGCTCCTGTAAGGGTAGCCACGTAACATGAGACATGGCAGTTTTTAAAAAGTATGAAGTAAAACTTTCAGCTTTGACAAAGAAAGGGCTCCTCTAAGTCCAAGTTCTAAGTCCATTGCTGTTGGGTCAATTCTATCTCATAGCGACCCTAAAGGACAGAGTAGAATTGACCCATAGGGTTTCCAAGGAGTGGCTGGTAGATTCGAACTGCTTGAATAAGTATTGTGAAAAAATACAACCCTGACACACAACTTTTCTGAGCTTAGTATTAAAACAAAACAAAACAAAAAAAGTCGCTATTGAGTGGATTCTCACTCATAGGGACCCTATAGGACAGAGTAGAGCTTCCCCACAGGGTTTCCAAGGAGCGACTGGTAGATTCAAACTGCAGACCTTTTGGTAGCAGCCAAATGCATAACCACTGCACCACCAGTGGCTTTCAAATCAGCTATAGGCTGATGATCTTCAAATTCTTAGAACCCAGAAAACTACTCTACCTCAGAGTGGTATCCACAGCTGGGAACTGTTCTCCACACTTGGATGACCTCAGACATCCAAATCTAACATGTACAGAAAAAAATCTTTTGGTCATTTTCTCAAGCTTGTTCCTCCGTGGTTTTCCACATGGTAGAGAATGGCTCTGGTGACCATGCGCTCATGGTAGCCTGAATTCTAGAAGTCACCTTTGATTCTCCATTCCCCTCATCCCATACGTCTGATTGACCAGCAATTCTTGGCAGCTCAAGCTCCAAAGTACACCTCAAGCCTGCCCACTGTTCCCACCTGCACAACCACCATCACTGCTCACCCTGACCACTGCAGAAGCATCCTGACCGGTCCTCTGTATTTGCTGTCTTCAAGTTCTCCTGGGCTACAGTTAATTCCTGGGACACATTCTTTCTGAAGACCATTGAACAATAGAAGGAGAAGGGCATTTAGTTGTATGCTACCTCCTCCGCTTGAGCTGCATGCCCCTCAGAAATCACTTTTCAGTGTACAGTCTATAATGTCTCTATCCCAATTTCCTGTCTTTGGCTGCACTGCTTTGATAGCGTGCATGCATGTGCGCTTCAGGGGTCATGTAGGCAGATGCTTGGAGGAATTTTTCTTAGTACAATCATGGTTGTGTGCCATCAAGAGATTCTGACTCATATCAACCCTGTATGACAACTTAGAACTGCCTCACAAGGTTTCCTAGGTTGCAGTCTTTATGGCGCAGCCCTGGTGGCACCATGGTTAAGAGCTCGGCTGCTAACCAAAGGGTGGACAGTTCGAATCCGCCAGTTGGTTATTTGCAGAAAGACATGGCAGTCTGCTTCTGTAAAGACTTATAGTCTTAGAAACCCTATGGGGCAGTTCTACTCTGCCCTATAGGGTCACTATGAGTCGGAATTGATTCAACAGCAACTGGTTCGGATTTTGTTTGGTTAGAATCTTTACGGGAGCCCATCTCCAGATCTTTTCAACCCCTGAGCTGGTGGGTTCCAACGGCCCACCTTTCAGTTAGCCAAGCACTTAACCGTTGCACCTCCAATACTTAACTCTGCACGCGAGAGGGCCCTCTCCTGACGTCTCCCGTCTCCTCACCCCGCACACCTTGGCGTTGTCCTTGCTTCTAGACCCCACCCTCCCCTCTGGAGGCCCAACCCCCCCACGCCCGCCCCACACCCGGGCCGCTGGGCGGGGCCGGCAGCCATGTTCCTCGCCCTCCAGCCAGTTACTCCCGGAAGCGCCCGGACGGGCGGTGAGGGGTCCGGGCCGGATGGCGCGCCTTAGAGCGGACGGTGTTCGTGCTGCTTTCCGTGCCGTGGTTTCTGAAAGGTAGGAAACTCCGGCAGCTGGGTGGAGGGACCCGCTCCCAGACTGAACAAGCCCGGCCCCTCGAAGGTGTGGAGTGAAGGCGCCAGGAGGGCGGTTCGCAGTCCCAGCATCCCGTGGGCTCCAGAGGTTGGGGAGTCCGGACGTTGGGTTAGCAGCTGGCATCGCCCCCTCCGGCGTACCCCGTCCCAGTGATCCCCAGGGGCGGACGCGGTGCGGGGCCGGGCGGACGCAGCCACTGTAAGGGCTGCGAGAGGGAGCCTCTGGCCCGGGAGACGCAGCTGGTCTGCGAAATTTGCATCCCCATGGATTTGCGGGGGGGGGGGGTCCAGCCGCGGGATCCAGCTGCGGAGTGCCCTCGGGCCTGGGGGCTTGAAGGGCTTGGGGAGAAAGGCCGTGTCCAGGGCTGCGCCAAGGTCCCTCCTCTGCCCGGGGCGGGTTTGTGGGCCAAGCTGGGTGATGGGCTCCTGCCCCCCCGCCCCCCACCTGCTCCCTCTGCCAGGGGGGGAAACCAAGGCCCAGAGTTCGCCCGGGGGGGTAAGACTCCAGACTGAGGACGGGGCACTCGCCCCCGTTCGTCGTCCCACCCCCACCAGACTCCGTAGGGTGCCAGGGGCGGGGAGAGAGCGATCCCCCGCCCAAGGCCCCGCTGCCCCTTACTGTTTTGGGCGCTGTGCCTGGGAGGGTGAGGCACACCGCGCCCGCGCCCGCGCCCGCGCCCGCGCCCGGCTGGTCTACTCTCAGGGCTGGGGCGTCGGCGCGGCCCCGGCCCCACCTGGAAAGGAAGGGGTCCTGGGAATCTGTGGAGCAGCGCGGGGACCCTACTCCTTGTGGAAGCAGCAGTGATTCAGTGTGTGTTAACAGTGTGGATGCCAGGTCCCGCTCCCCCTCTGGGTGGCGGGGGTGGGGGTAGCAGGAAGGGGTCCTGAGCGCCCATGTTGTTTGTTAACTTAAACGTTTGTGCGGCGCTGTGTAGCAGTCGCTGTGGACGCGGTCTCTGGTGCTGAGGGGATTTGAGGGTTCCTCAAACTGGTGGGATTTGGAGCCTCTACCCTGGTGGCAGTGGGTTCAGTGGGTTACCCTGGTGGCGTAGTGGTTAAGTGCTAAGGCTGCTAGCCAAACGGTTGGCAGTTTGAATCCACCAGGCGCTCCTTGGAAACTCTGTGGGGCAGTTCTACTCTGTCCTATAGGGTCGCTATGAGTCAGAATTGACTCGATGGCAACAGGTGTGGTTTTTTTTTTAGGTTGGAGATTAGGTGTCTCTCGGGCTGACATTTGAAGGTCTGGAGCTGACGGTTTATGAGGGTTTGTAAGGGTTTTAAGCGCTCCGGCCATGGGCACCAACCCGATCTTCCAGCCCCTGCGGACGGACCGCCCCCCCCCGGGGGGGGATTGGCTGCTCTGGGACCCTGAGCCTAGAGGACGGTGAGAAGCTGACAAACGTGAGTGATGCCCTGCAGGCTCCAGTCGGCGGGGCAGCCCTGCTCACACGGTGTCAATACGGGCAGTCGGCTTCGTGCTTGGGGGGTGGTTTCCAAATGTTTCCTCGTGCCCCCCCCCCCGTGCGGGGCGACAACTCTTCCCTGGGCGGGGACCTAGTAGAGGCCTGCAGGGCATCAGGGTGTGGAGGGGCAGAGCTTGGGCGGGGAGGGCGCGGCCCTGCAGGTTCCTGTACATGACCACGGCAGGGGGGTGCGGGTCGTGAAGGCTGGGCCTGGTCGAGGACCCACTAGGTCTCGCAGAAGGAGTAGGTTAGGATAATCATAGCATTAATGGGAGTATTGAGAGAGCGCCCTGGGGCGTTGGGTCCCTCGGGAAGAAAAGCTTCTGCTGTCGCCACTGGAGCGGTACCCAGGTCGTCCCGGCTTAGGTCCAGGAGGTTCCCATGCTCGGAGGGTCTGGTGGGCAGAACAGAACCGGCGGTGCGCACGCCCTCTCGCGGCCTTGCGCCGAATCGCTGAGGTTCAGTGTCAGGTGATTCTAAGCCATGGTTTTGGAACTCAATAGTGAAGCAGAGCAAATAAATGATGCAGTGCCTTGATGGGACCGGTGGAGACAACAAGAAGCAAAGCACAGCTGAAACTTCAAAATTCCACTGAGTGTTAGTAGGATTTGGAGGGAGGAAATAGACGGAGAGTCGAGAGGCCCAGAGATGCAGAAGGGTTAGAGGGTTAGGGGTTAGGGTTTGGTGTTAGGGGTTCAGGTTGGGGGGTTAGAGGTTTGGGAGTTAGGTTTAGGGGTATAGGTTTTAGGTGGCTGGGGGTTGGGGTTAGGGCTGGGGTTACTAGGCTAGGGCACAAGTGGTTTAGGGTTATGGTTAGGGTTAGAGTGAGGCTGAGGTTGATTCCCAGTCTTGTGTACCGTCTCCTCCTTCACCAGAGTTACCACATATCTGTCATTTGGTTGGAAACCCTGATGGCATAGTGGTTAAGACCCACCGGTGCTAACCAAAGGTCTGCAGTTCGAATCCACCAAGCGCTCCTTGGAAACTCTATGGGGCAGTTCTAATCTGTCCTATAGGGTCTCTATGAGCTGGAATCGACTCGACGGCGGTGGATTTGTTTTTTTTGGTTATTGTTTAGTTAGCTTTTCTCTACCCACTCTCCGTCTGCCTGGTGAACATCAAGGATTGTTTCTGTGTGTAAATGTTTTCATGAGTTTTTATGATAGTGGTCTCTTAGTGTATATGTCGTTTTGTGATTGACTTAGTCAGCATGATGCGCTCCAGATTCATCCATGGTGTGAGGTGTTTCGGAGATTCATCATTGGTTTTTATTGTCGTGTAGTGTTCCACTGTGTGTATGTACCGTAGGTTGTTTATCCATTCCTCTGTGGACGAGCACTTAGGTTGTTTCCATCTTTTTGCTACTGTGAATAATGTCACAGTGAACACGGGTGTGCATATGTCTATTCCTGTGACTGCTCATGGAAACCCTGGTGGCTAGTGGTTAAGTGCTACGGCTGCTAACAAAAAGGGTTAGGGTTTGAGGTTCGGGATGTTAGGGTTAGGGTTGTTAGAGTTCTGGTTGTTAGGGTTAGGGTTTTGGGGTTAGGGATGTTAGGGTTAGGGTTGTTAGGGTTTGGGTTAGGGTTTTTCGGTTGGGGTTAGGTGTTAGGGTTAGGTTTAGGGTTTGAGGTTAGAGTTTGGATTTACAGGTTAGGTGTTAGGGGTTGCAGTTTGGGGTTTACAGTTTTGGGGGTTTAGGGTTTTGGGGTTTAGTCATTAGGGTTTGGGTTAGGTTTTAGGGGTCAGGATTTAGGTTTAGGGTTGGCGTTGGTGTTGGGTTTGTTTGGGATATGTGGTTTGGGGTAAGAGGGTGGGTGTTAGAGGTTTGGGGGTTAGAGATTGAGGGAGTTAGAGGGTGAGGGGTTAGAGGGTGAGGGGGTTAGAGGTTAAGAAGATTATAGAGTGAGGGAGTGAGAAGGTGAGGGTGTGAGGGGGTGAAGGTTAGGGTTTAGGGTTAGAGGGTTTAGGCTTAGGGTTCAGAGGCTTAGGGTTAGGGGGTTAGGGTTTCAGGGTTCAGAGGTTGGGGTTGGTGTTGTGGTTAGGGTTAGAGAGTTAGGGTTAGAGGGTTAGGGTTGGAGGTTTAGGGTTAGAAGATTAGGGGTATGGTTTAGAGGTTTAGGGTTAGGGGTTAGGGCTAGGGTTTAGGGGTTCAGGTTTAGGGGTGTGGGATGGGTCTGGGGTAAGGTTTTAGGGTTTAGGGTTAGAGGGTTATGTTTAGGGCTTAAGGCTTAGAGTTTAGGGTTTTAGGACTTAGGGTTTAGGGCTTAGGGCTTAGAGCCTAGGGTTTAGGACTTAAGGTTTAGGGTTTAAGGCTTAGAGTGAGGGTTAGGGCTGGGGGCTGGGGTTAGGGTTTAGGGTTTAGTGTTAGGGTATTAGGGTTAGAGGGTCAGATGGTTTAGCGTTTAAGTTTAGGGTTTAGGGGTTGGGGTTAAGGGTGTTAGTGTTTAGGGTTTTGGCATTTAGGGTGTTAGGGTTGAATGTGTTAGGGCTAAGGGTGTTAGGGTTTTGTGTGTTAGGGTTTTAAGTGTTAGGGTTTACAGTTTAGGGTTAGGCTTAGACTCATTCTTAGGTTTAGGGCTAGGGATTTGAGGTTTAGGGTTTGGCGTTGGGTTTGGGGGTTGGGGTTAGGTTTAGGGCTAGGATTAGAGGGCTAGGGTTAGAGGGTTAGAGTTAGAGGGTTAGGGTTTCAGGTTAGCGTTAGAGGGTTAGGGTTCGAGTGTTAGGGTTAGGGTTAGGGTCGTTAAGGTTAGGGTGGTTAGGGGTTAGGTGTTAGGGTTTAGGGTTTAGGGTATAGGGGTTAGAGTTTGGGTTAGGGTTAGAGTTTAGGGCCTTGGGGGTCTTAGGGGCTTAGGGTCTTAGGGGCTTTGGGACTTAGGGCTTAGGGGCTAGAGTTAGAGGGCTAAGGCTAGAGGGCCAGGGTTATGGTTTGATTCCTGGCTGGCAATTTTTTTCCTTCAATATTTTGTATAAGTCATCCCATTGCCTTCTTGCCTCCATGATTTCTGCTGAGTAGTCCAAGTTTATTATTATTTACTCTCCTTTTTTGGTGACTTCCTTTATCCCTAGCCTCTCTTAAAATTCTCTTTATGTTTGATTTTGGCAAGTTTGATTATTATATGTCTCAGTCACTTTCTTTTGAGATCACCTTATGTGGAATTTGATGAGCATCTTTCATGATATCAGGGAAGTTTTCTGCCAACAAATCTTCAACAGTTCCCTGTGTATTTTCTGTTAGCCCTCCCTGTTCTGGTACTGCAATCACTCATAGTTATTTCTCTTGATAAAGTCCCACATGATTCTTTGGATTTCTTCATTTAAAATTCTTTTATCTGGTTTCTTTTCAAATATATTGGTCCCAAGAGTTTTATCTTCTATCTCAGTAATTCTGCCTTCCAGTTCTTCAGTTGTGCTCTTCTTACTTTCTATCGAGTTTTCTAACTCTGTAATTTTATTGTTAATCTTCTGAATTTCTGATTGCAGTCTCTCTATGGTTTCTTGCAGCTTATTAAATTTTTAATTATGTGCTTGAGTAACCTTTTTAATTTCTTCAGCTGCTTTATCTTTGTGTTCCTTGGCTTGTTCTGTATTTTGCCTCATTTCCTTCCTGATATCTTTGAGAGTTCTGTATATTAATCTTTTGTATTCTGTATCCGGTAATTCCAGGATTGCACCTTCATCCAGAAGATTCCTTAAGTCTTAGTTCTGAGAGCTTGTTGAAGCAATCATGGGTCAGCTTCTTTTTTTTTTATTTTAATAATTTTTATTGTGTTTCAAGTGAAAGTTTACAAATCAAGCCAGTCTCTCACATAAAAACTTATACACAACTTGTTACATATTCCCAATTACTTTCCCCCCAATGGGACAGCCCACTCCCTCCTTCCACTCTTTCTTTCCGTGACCATTTTGCCAGTTTCTAAGCCCCTCTACCCACCCATCTCCCTTCCAGGCAGGAGATGCCAACATAGTCTCAAGTGTCCACCCAAACCAAGTAGCTCACGCCTCACCAGCATCCCTCTCCAACCCATTGTCTAGTCCAACCCATGTCTGATGAACTGGCTTTGGGGATGGTTCCCGTAGTGGGTAAACGGAAGGTGTGGGGGCCATGATCACTGGGGTCCTTCCAGTCTCAGTCAGACCATTAAGTCTGGTCTTTTTATGAGAATTTGGGGTCTGCATCCCACTGTTCTGCTCCCTCAAGGGATCTCTGTTATGTTCCCCGTCAGGGCAGTCATTGGTTGTGGCCCGGCACTGTCTAGTTCTTCTGATCTCAGGATGATGTAATCTCTAGTTCATGTAGTCCTTTCTGTCTCTTGGGCTCGTTATTATCTTATGTTCTTGGCGTTCTCCATTCTCCCTTGATCCAGGTGGGTTGAGAATCATTGATGCATCTGAGATGGCTGCTTGCTAGCATTTAAGATCCCAGATGCCACTCTTCAAAGTGGGATGTGGAATGTTTTCTTAATAGATTTTATTATGCCAGTTGACTTAGATGTCCCCTAAAACCATGGTCCCCAAACCCCTGCCCCTGCTTTGCTGACCTTCGAAGCATTCAGTTTATTCAGGAAACTTCTTTGCTTTGGTTTAGTCCAGTTGTGCTGACCTCCACTGTGTTGAGTGTTGTTCTTCCATTCACCGAAAGTAGTTCTTGTCTATCTCTTTAGTAAATACCCCTCTCCTACCCTCCCTGCCTCCCCCCCTCATAACAACAAAGGAATATGTTCTTCTCAGTTTAAACTATTTCTCAAGATCTTATAATAGTGGTCTTATACAATATTTGACCTTTTGCTACTAATTTCACTCAGCATAATGCCTTCCAGGTTTCTCCATGTTATGAAGTGTTTCACAGATTCGTCACTGTTCTTTGTTGATGTGCAGTGTTCCATTGTGTGAATATACCATAATTTATTTATCCATTCATCCATTGATGGGCACCTTGGTTGGTTCCATCTTTTTGCTATTGTAAACAGTGCTGCAGTAAACGTGGAAGTGCATATATCTATTTGTGTAAAGGCTCTTATTTCTCTAGGATATATTCCGAGGAGTGGGATTGCTGGGTTGTATGGTAGTTCTATTTCTAGCTTTTTAAGGAAGCACCAAATTGATTTCCAAGGTGATTGTATACCATTTTACATTCCCACCAGCAGAGTATAAGTGTTCCAGTCTCTCCACAGCCTCTCCAACATTTATTTGTTTTGTGTGTTTTGGATTAATGCCAGCCTTGTTGGAGTGAGATGGAATCTCATTGTAGTTTTGATTTGCATTTCTCTAATGGCTAATGATCGAGAGCATTTCCTTATGTATCTGTTAGCTGCCTGAATGTCTTCTTTAGTGAAGTGTCTGTTCATATCCTTTGCCCATTTTTTAATTGGGGTGTTTGTCTTTTTGTGGTTGAGTTTTAGCAGAGTCATGTAGGTTTTAGAGATCAGGCACCGGGTGGAGATGTCTTAGCTGAAAACTTTTTCCCAGTCTGTAGGTGGTCTTTTTATTCTTTTGGTGAAGTCTTTAGATGAGCATAGGTGTTTGATTTTTAGGAGCTCCCAGTTATCTGGTTTCTCTTCATCATTTTTGGTAATGTTTTGTATTCTGTTTATGCCATGTATTAGGTCTCCTAATGTCCCTATTTTTTCTTCCATGATCTTTATCGTTTTAGATTTTATGTTTAGGTCTTTGATCCATTTGGAGTTAGTTTTTGTGCATGGTGTGTGGTAGGGGTCCTGTTTCATTTTTTGGAGGTGGCTATACAGTTACGCCAGCACCTTTTGTTAAAAAGACTATCTTCTCCCCAATTAACTGACACTGGGCCTTTGGCAAATATCAGCTGCTCATATGTGGATGGATTTATATCTGGATTCTCAATATTGTTCCATTGGTCTGTGTGTCTGTTGCTGTACCAGTACCAGGCTGTTTTGACTACTGTGACAGTATAATTTGTTCTAATATCAGGCAGAGTGAGTCCTCCCACTTTGTTCTTTTTTAGTAATGCTTTACTTCTCCGCGACTTCTTTCCCTTCCATATGAAGTTGGTGATTTGTTTCTCCATCTGTTTAAAAAATGTCATTGGAATTTGGATCGGAAGTGCATTGTATCTATAGATGGCTTTTGATAGAATGGACAATTTTATAATGTTGTCTTCCTATCCACGAGCAAGATATGTTTTTCCAATTACGTAGGTCCCTTTTGTTCTTTTTGCAGTAGTACCTTGTAGTTTTCTTGGTATAGCTCTTTTACATTTTTGGTAAGGTTTATTCCTAAGTATTTTATCTTCTTGGGGGCTGCTGTGAATGGTATTCATTTGATGATTTCCTCTTCAATGTTCTTTTTGTTGATACAGAGGAATCCAACTCATTTTGTGTGTTTGTATTGTAATCTGAAACCTTGCTGAACCCTTCTATTAGTTTTCTTGAGGATTCCTCAGGGTTTTCTGTGTATAAGATAATGTCTTTGGAAATAGAGATAATTTTATTTCTTCCTTACCAATCTGGATGCCCTTTATTTCTTTGTCTAGCCCAGTTGCTCTGGCTAGGACCTCTAGCACAAAGCTGAATAAGAGCAGTGATAAAGGGGATCCTTGTCTGTTTCCCGTTCTCAAGGGAAATGCTTTCAGGCTCTCTCCATTTAGGATGATGCTGGGTATTGGCTTTGTATCAATACCCTTTATTATGTTGAGGAATTTTCCTTCTATTCCTATTTTGCTGAGAGTTTTTATCATGAGTGGGTGTTGGACTTTGTCAAATGCCTTTTCTGTATCAATTGATAAAATTATGTGGTTCTTGTCCTTTTTTTATGTGGTGGATTACATTAATTGTTTTTCTAATATTGAAGCAACCTTGCATACCTGGTATAAATCCTACTTGGTTATGGTGGATTATTTTTTTGATATGTTGTTGAATTCTACTGGCTCGAATTTTGTTGAGGATTTTTGCATCTATGTTCATGAGGGATATAGGTCTGTAATTTTCTTTTTTTGTGTTGTCTTTAGCTGGTTTTGGTATCAGGGTTATGCTGGCTTCATAGAAGGAGTTAGGTAGTATTCCGTCCTTTTCTATGCTTTGAAATACCTTCAGTAGTAGTGGTAAGTCTTCCCTGAAGGTTTGGTAGAACTTTGCAGTGAAGCCATCAGGGCCAGGGCTTTTTTTTTGTTGGGAGTGTTTTGATTCCCTTTTCAATCTCTTTTTTTGTTATGGGTCTATTTAGTTGTTCTACTTCAGTTTGTGTTAGTTTAGGTAGGTAGTGTATTTCTAGGAATTCATCCATTTTTTCTAGGTTTTCAAATTTGTTAGAATACAATTTTTTGTAGTAATCTGATATGATTGTTTTAATTTCAGTTGGATCTGTTGTGATATGGCCCATCCCATTTCTTATTCGGATTATTGGTTTCTTTTCCTGTATTTCTTTAGTAAGTCTGGCCAATGGTTTATCAATTTTGTTAATTTTTTCCAAGAAGCAGTTTTTGGCCTTGTTAACTCTTTCAATTGTTTTTCTACTCTCTAATTCATTTAATTTTGCTGTAATTTTTATTTTTTGCTTTCTTTTGGTGCCTGACAGTTCCTTTTGTTGCTCTCTTTCTGTTTGTTCAAGTTGTAGGGACAGTTCTTTCATTTTGGCTCTTCTTTAATATGTGTGCCTTTATTGATATAAATTGACCTCTGAGCACTGCTTTCACCATGTCCCAAAGGTTTTCATAGGAAGTGTTTTCAGTCTTTTTGAATTCTGTGAATTTCTTTATTCCCTCCTTAAGGTCTTCCATAACCCAGTCTTTTTTGAGCAGGGTATTGTGCAGTTTCCAAGCATTTGATTTCTTTTCCCTAGTTTTTCTGTTATTGATTTTTACTTTTATGGTCTTTCGTTCAGAGAAGATGTTTTGTAATATTTCAGTGTTTTGGGTTCTGTAAAGGCTTGGTTTATGACCTAATATGTGATCTATTCTAGAGAATGTTTCATGTGCACTAGAAAAGAAATTATAGTTTGCAGCTGTTGTGTGGAGTGTTCTGTATAAGTCTATGAAGTGAAGTTGTTTAATTGTAGCACTTAGATCTTCCGTGTCTCTATTGAGCTTCTTACTGCATTTCCTATCCTTCACCGAGAGTGTTGTGTTGAAGTCTCCTGCTATAATTGTGGAGGTGTCTATCTCACTTTTTAATTCTGTTAACATTTGTTTTATGAATGTTGCGGCCCTATCATTGGGTGCATAAATATTTAATACGGTTATATGTACCTGGTAAATTGTCCCTTTAATCATTATGTAGTGTCCTTCTGTATCCTTTGTGGTGGATTTAACTTTAAATCCTATTTTGTTGGAAATTAATATTGCCTCTCCTGCTCTTTTTTGATTGTTGTTTGCTTGATATATTTTTATCCATCCTTTCAGTTTTGGTTTATTTGTGTCTCTTAACTCTAAAGCGTGTCTCTTTTAGGAAGCATACAGACTGATCGTGTTTTTTTATCCAGTCTGCAACTTTCTGTCTCTTTATTGGTGAATTTAGTCCATTTACATTAAGTGTAATTATAGACAAGTATGAGTTTAGTGCTGTCATTTTGATGCCTGTTTTTGACAATTTCATTTTGCATTTACTTTTTTGTGCTGAGTTTTTCTTTGTAGAATGTGTGTTCCTCCTTTTTATAGTAGTTGAATTTATTTTGGTGAGTCGTTATGTTTATCTTGGTTTTTATTTTGAAGTATGGAATTGTTAGACCTTGTTGTGGTTACCTTAATATTTACCCTGGTTTGAGTAAGTAAAAACCTAAGTTGTTTCGCCCTGTATCGCCTTGGTTTCCTCTCCATATGTAATTTCTAAGCCTCCTGTATTTAGTCCCTCTTTTTTCACTATCGTAATCTTTTACATAATCATATCAATGATTCCCTGTTTTGAGCAATTTTTTAATTAATCTTATTTTGTTTTTGTGATTTCCCTATCTGGGTTGATATCAGGATGTTTTGTTCTGTGACCTTGTGTTGTGTTGGTATCTGATATTATTGATTTTCTGACCAAAGAATTTCCTTTAGTAATTCTTGCAGTTTTGGTTTGGTTTTTGCAAATTCTCTAAGCTTGTGTTCATCTGTAAATATCTTAATTTCACCTTCATGTTTTAGAATTTTGCTGGATATATGATTGTTCGCTGACAGTTTTTCCTCTTTCAGTGCTCTATATATGTTATCCCATTGTCTTCTTGCCTGCATGGTTTCTGCCGAGTAGTGCAAACTTATTGATTCTCCTTTGTAGGTAACTTTTTGTTTATCCTTGGGTGCTTTTGAAATTTCTCTTTATCTTTGGTTTTGGCAGGTTTGATGATATGTCTTGGTGATTTTCTTTTGGGATCTATTTTGTATGAGGTTCGATGAGCATCTTGGGTAGATATCTTTTCATCTTTCACAATGCCAGGGAATTTTTCTGCCATCAGATCTTCCACTGTTCTCTCTGTATTTTCTGTTATCCCTCCCTGTTCTGGAACTCGAATCACACGCAAGTTATTCTTGATAGAGTCCCCCATGATTCTTAGGGTTTCTTCATAGTTTTAAATTCTATTTGATTTTTCTTCAACTATAATTGTGTCAATTGCCTTATCCTCCAGCTCCCCTACTCTGCATTCCAGTTCCTCGATTCTGCTCCTGTGACTTCCTATTGAGTTGTCTGAATCTGTGACTTTATTGTTAATCTTTTGGATTTCTGAATGCTGTCTCTCTATGGATTCTTACAGCTTATTAATTTTTTCACTATGTTGTTGAATAATCTTTTGGATATCTTCAACTGCTTTATCTGCGTATTCCTTGGCTTTTTCTGTAGATTGCCTTATTTCATTTGTGAGGTCATTCCTGATGTCTTCAAACATTCTGTATATAATTTTTTTATATTCTACATTTGGCAATTCTAGGAATGTATCTACATCTGGGAATGATTTTGATTCTTTGATTTGGGGGTTTGTAGAAGGAATCATGGTCTGCTTCTTCATGTGATTTGATGTCTACTGCTGTCTCTGAGCCATCTATAAGATATTGTAATATTTTCTTTTATATTTGCTCACTGAGTCTTATCTTCTTATTTTGTTTTGTTACAATACACCCAGATGGGCTACTAGATTGTGGTATCATGATTGATGTAGCTTTTGAATCACTTACATCCTGTTACCAGCTTGTCTGAGCTGTTACCAGGTATATAAGTGTATGAGTCCATTCACTATTCTTGAATAGAATCAGCTCAGGTGTCCTGATAGCTGGTCACCTAGTGTGTGGTGTAGGCTGTCACCTATTATCTTAGAGGAGTAGTGGTGATGGTTGTATGCACCAGTTTCTATTAGTGGCATGGGGTCACATTTCGAGGAGGGCAGGATGCTGACAGCCTTCCTTCAAGTGTCAGTGAGGTAGGTGTGGCTCTATTCTCTAGAGCACTCTGGTGGGTGGGCTTTGCAGCTGTATCTTAGGCACCCAATGCTTGGGTAGGCGTCACTATTCTCAGACCCCTCTAGCAGGTGGCTAGGTGATGTGGGTGGAGTCTCAGCCCTCAGTTCGCTGGTGCGGATCAGCGAGGGCTCTGTTTAATAGGTAGAGAGGTATCTGACCTCCAAAACTTGCCTTTCCACTGCCGAGCTAAAACAATTATGGTCAGATCTCTATCAGAATTGCCTTTACATTGTAATAGCCACCTAGTTACCTGTAGGGTGAAATCCAAAGACTATGGGTCTGTTAATGCCTGGATGGAGCTGATTCTGTACTGTTATTTCAGTTTAGGGAAGTCAGGGAAGGATTTTTTCTTTGATTGTTAAATGCTGCTTTTCTCAGGCCAGGAGAATGGGTTAGAAAAGAAAGAAGAAAAAAAACCCAGCAGTGCACTTCACTCTCTGGCACAGAGAATTCCAATGTTAATGAAGCTGCCTGGGGCAGTGAGGGGTGCAATCAGATGTATAGAAGAGAGTAGCCTGGCAAAATATAGAAAGTTACTTATGTTGTTTGGTGAGAACTGTTTTTTCTGAGATTCCAGAGCATTGTGTCGCTCGTGTGTGCTGGCTGGATCCCTGCTGAGACTGTCCCAGAGGGTTAGGGCTGCATCCATGCTCACACCGTCTCAGGAAGCCGCAATCAGCTCCCCCACACTTAGTCCAAAGCCCAGCACCAGGGTTTCCTTTCTGGGGTGCTGCACTCCAGGCTCCAAAACCAGTCGCTGCTTCCCTATAGTTTTTCGTTTCCCTGTCAGCCGCGTCTGTGTGGAGCCTGCGTGTGCTGCCTGGGTCCCCTCTGAGGTTGGTCCTGAGGGTTAGGCCTATATCTGTTCTTCCCTGTCTCAGTAAGCCACAATCAGCCCCACCACTCTGACATGAGGAAACCGCGAGGGCTCAAGGCTGGGGCGTGGGACACTGGCTCTGGAAGCGGTCCCTGCTGCAGCGTGGCTTTTCTCTCCCCCGTCACTCAGGTAAACTCCTTAGTTCTGTGTTTGATGGTCAGGGTTTGTAGATTGTCCTTTATGTAATCAGTTCACTTGTTTTTTCGAGTCTTTGTTTCAAGAGGGATAAGCGGAATCTTCTACCTAGTGAGCCATCTTGGTCCTGCCCCCGTGTCTGCCTCTTTATGTGATTTGATATTGACTGTTGTCTCTGAGCAATCTGTAAGTTATTGTATCAGTTTATTTTATGCTTGCTTTTTGTATCCTAGCTTCTTGCTTTGTTTAGTTTTGGTATTCCCAAATAAGCTGCTTGAGTGCACTAGGTTGATTATTTTCACCTTTGAAGCTCTAATGTACTATCACCAGATGGCTAGCACTGTTACCAGGTATATGAGCCTAGGAGTTCATTTAGTTTTCTTGTATGGATTCAACTCAGGTGCCCAGGTAGTTGGTCATAAAGTGTAAGGTACAGGCTCTGTCCTACAGTCTTAGAGGGGCAGGGGTTATTGGTGTAGGCAGAAGTATCTGGCTGCAGTAGGGGGTCAGAGTCTGATCAAGGCAGGGGTCTGACAGCTGTCCTCTGAGTGTCTGTGAGGAAAGTGTATCCCTGTTCTGTAGAGCACACGGGTGGGTTCTGCAGAAGGGCGATGGGTACCCAATGCTTTTGGTTGTAAGTTCTGGGCAGTACTACTTATCCTTGGAGCCCTGTCACAGGTGGCTAGGTATTGTGGGTGGAGCCACCAGTCCTTAGGCCCCTGATGTGGGTAGGTGAAGACCCTGTTTAATAGGCAAAGCAATGTCAAACATCAAACACCCATCTTTCCACCGTTCAGCTGAAACAGTTGCAGTCTGGCAACAAGGGCCTATTCTCCTGAAATGGGCCCACACAGGTCCATGCTGGGGTGAAAGGTATTCAAAGCCCATGGACTGTTTGTGCCTGAACAAGAGCTGCTTCTGTCCTGAGCTCCCCAGCTTAATTGAGCTGGCAGATTATCTTTCCCCCAGTTGTGAACTTATACCTTCTTCAAGGATGGAAAAATGGCTCAGAGTGGTACCAGGGCCTATCTCAGGCCCAGGGAAGTTGACAGCCACTGAAGCCGGCTTGGGGGCTGGGGGCGTAGTAAAATAAACACAAGTAATTAGCTCTTGCTGAGAGTGCCGTTCTTCTCTTGTTCTGGAGGTGTGAGTAGTCTGTGCAACTTGCTGTCCTTCCCTGAGCTAAGCGCCTCTGGAACGCCACTGCCAGCCCCACTGCAGTCGCTCCAGGGAACGGTGCCTGAGGGTTCCTGGCTGTTCAGGTCCAGTAACTCCTCTCCACTTCTTAATAGTCTCTCCCTCCCCCTGCCGCTGAGTCCGTTTTCTAACTTTACCTTTGATGTTCAGGGCTCCTAGCTTGTCATAAATATAATCGCTTCACTTGTTTTTTCTGGTCTTTTTTGTAAGAGGGATCACTGGTGGCGTCTCAGTACTCAAAACTTCATCATTTCTTCCTTTCACTTTAGCTACTCGACATTCAAGAGCAACGTTCAGAGTCTCTTCCGACATCCGTTTTGGTCTTTTCTTTCTTTCCCGTCTTTTAAAGGATCTCTTGCTTTCCTCATGTGTGATGTCCTTGATGTCATTCCATAACTCGTCTGGTCTTCAGTCGTTAGTGTTCAACACGTAAAATGTGTTCTTGAGGTGGTCTCTAAGTACAGGTGAGATATACTCAAGGTCATATTTTGGCCCCTTTTGACTTATTCTAATTTTCTTCCGTTTCAACTTGAACTCCCATATGAGCAATTGACAGTCTGTTTCACAGTCGATCCCTGGCCTTGTTCTGACTGATGATATGAGTTTTCCCATCTTCTCTTTCCACAGATGTAGTCAGTTTGATTCCTGTGTATTCCATCTGGTAAAGTCCACGTGTATAGCTGCCGTTTATGTTGGTGAAAAAAAATATTTGCAGTGGATGAGTCACTGGTCTTGCAAAATTCTTTCATGAGATTTCTGGCGTCATTTATTTCAGCGATGCTGTATTTTCCAACTACTTTTCCTTCTTTGTTTCCAACTTTAACATTCTAATGACCAGTAATTATCAATGCATCTTGATTGCATGTTTGATCAATTTCAGGCTGCAGAAGTTGTTTAAAATCTTCAATTTCTTTATCTTTGGCATTAGTGGTTGGTGCATAAATTTGAATAGTCATATAAACTAGTCTTTCTTGTAAGTGTATGGATTTTAGCCTATCAGTGACAACATTGTACTTCAGGCTAGATCTTGAAATGTTCTCTTTGATGATATGTAACGTCATTCTTTTGACTCTGGTGGAATATCCATGTTTGTAAGACTGCTCACAGACTGTTTCACCAGAGAGTTTTCTGGTACTGCAACATCTACCACTAATGTCTGTGATCCCTTTGAATTGGCAAAATAAGAATAGTGCTATAGATTTCTTCCAAATACAGAAAACATAAGTATGAAAATGTTCTTGCTGTTGATTATATTCTTTACCAATCTGTTTGTATGGGATTTTTGGTACTTCACTTGAAAAATGAGTCCAAGGTACTGTGATGTGATTGTTTACTTTGTGTGGCCTTTCTAGCCATGGTCTTATAACATCCACCCTGGTGCTTGGGCAGGACTGTGTGATAGGGTAATTGTGGCTCACCAAGGGGATTGTTTATTTTCCCTTCAAAGAGAACCAGTTCCACAGCAAAGAGGAGGATTCAACTCCCATCAAGGAAGAACAGCCAAGAGCCGAGCATATATTATGGACCTGAGATCCCTGCACTGAGAAGCTCCTAGAAGCAGGAGACTGAGATAGAGAGAGGAAGCTGTAACCCTGAAGATGGTAAGATGCCATGGCAGGAGAGACCGAGCAACAGGGACCTGGCTATAGGAGATGATGGCCCATGGAGAAGGAAAGCTGAGTGCCTTTGGAGAGAGGCCGGCCCAAGGCCAGGCAGAGGCACGCCGATGAGCACAGGAGGGAAGAGGCTGTCCTGATAGAAGAACTGTATTCTGAGTGTCGTTGAGCCTGAGTTATAACTGTTACTTCCCTAATAAACCCCATAATCGTGAATATGGACTATGAGTTCTGTGTGGCCATTGCAATGAGTTATTGAACCCGGCAGAGAAGTAGGGAGTGCTGTGTGAGGGACAGTTGGTGTCAGGGTTAGTGAAGATGGTGGAGAGAGGATAGTTTTTCACCAATGCCTTCAATGCAGCTTCGATTTCTTCCTTTTATACCATCAGTTCTTGATCTTATGCTACCTATTGAAATGGTTGAAAATTATCCAGTTCTACTGCAGTGGCTGTATTAATATCAGACAAATTATACTTCAGAAAAAGGAGTATTATTGGGAATAAGTAGGGACATAACATAATAAATGTTCAATTCTCCAAAAAGATACAACACTCCTAAATGTGTACGTGTCTAACAACAGCGCTCCAAAATACAAAAACTAATAAATCTGAAAGGGGAAATGGACAAATACGCATTTATAACTGGTATCAGTACTTTTCTATCAATAATTAATAGAGCCCTGCTAGTTGAAGTCCAAAGCATCTGTATGAACCACTCATGGATGTCTATGTGTGTGTGTATGTATGTGTGTGTATGTGTGTATGTATGTATATAGTATAAAGAGAAGTAATACAGAAATAAACATAGATACATGTTGTAGTCCTTGGGAGGTACAAACGGTTAATGCATTCAGCTGCTAACCAAAATGTTGGAGATTTGAGTCCACCCAGAGGCACTTTGGAAGAAAGGCTTGGTGATCTACTTTTGAAAAATTAGCCATTGAACTGACACACTTGTGTGTCAGTACTACTCTGACACACATGAGGGGAGGGGTCACCATGAGTCAGATCAGCTTAATAGCAATCGAATGATTTTTTTATGCATTCTGCCAATGTTTGTCTTTTAATTGGTATCTTAGGCTGGGTTCTCTAGAGAAACAAAACCAGTGAGGTGTATATATATATATATTTTTATATAAATAGCTTTATATCAAGAAAATGGCTCATGAGGCTGTAGAGGCTGGTAAGTCTCAAGTCCATGGGTCAGCCTGGTGGCTTCTCCTGACTCACATAGATGCAGGGACTGCAGAACTCAAGATCTGCAGGTCATACAACAGGTCTGTGGCTCACAGGCTGCAAAGGCTGACAGATCTCAAGATCGGCAGGTAAGCTGGCAGGCTGCAGCTCACAGACTGCGGAGGCTGGTGAATCCCAAAATTGGAAGGTAAGCTGAGAGTTCAAGTCCCAAAAACTTGAGATCAGATGAAGAGGAGCCAGCTGCAGGATTCAGAGTGAGCAAACCTCAAGAGCCTTGCCAGAAAGTCCACCTATATTGGATGCAGTCCACACCCCCGAGGAAACTCCCTTAGATCTGATTGGCTACTCACAGCAGATCCCATCATGGAGGTAATCACATTATATCACATCTCATCATGGAAATGATTGCATCGTTATACGACTGCTAAACTACATCATAACTGCCAAAGCACTGAGAATCATGGTCCAACAAAGTTGACACACAACTTTAATGATCCCAATTGTGAGTTTAATCTATTTAAATTTAAAGTGATTAATGATAAGGAAGGACTTATGTCTTCTACTTTGTAGTAGGTCATATACATATTTTGTTTCTCATTTTCTTCACTACCGTCCACTTTTGTGTTTGATTGATTTTTTTCAAGTGTACAATTTTGATCCTCTCCTTATTTCCTTTCCTTATATTTTTTAACTTCTTAGTGGTGACCATGAGGATTACAATTAATATCTTATGTTTATAACAATCTTCTTTTAATTAATACAAATTTAGCTTCAACAGTATACAACATTCTGCTTTTATTCAGCTCAGTTACCTCCCCTACTTACGTTGCTGTTACAAAAATTGCATCTTTATACATTGTGTGTCCATTAAGAGAGATGTGTATTTTTATGCATTTGTGCTTTAAATCATATATGAAAAAAAGAGAGGCATGATATAAAAATATTACTGACTTTGTTTTATCTAAGTAGTTACCTTTACGGAGTCTTCGTTTCTTTTTATGGCTTCAAGTTACTGTCCAGTGTCCTTCCGTGCCAGCCAGGATGATTCCCTGTAGCATTTCTCATAAGGCAGTTCTGCTGCTAACATACTCCCTCAGGTTTTGTGTATCTGGGCATGTCTTAATTTCACCTTCATTTTTGAAAGATAGTTTTGCTAGATATTGACATCTTGGTTCATAGTTTTGTTTCTGTATTTTTTTTCCAGTACCTTAAATACATCATTCGACTATTTTCTTGTCTCAATGGTTTCTGATGAAAAATCAACAGTTAAACTTGTTGAGACTCTCTTCTTGTACATTAGGGGTCACTTATCTGTTGCTGCTTTCAAGTTTCTGTCTTCGTCTTTTGACATTTTGATTATGTCTGTCTGTGGATATCTATGTATTTACTGTCCTTTGAGTTTATTGAGCTTCTTGGATATCTAGATGACATTTGGGAAACTTCCAGTCATTACGTTTTTAAATATTCTTTCTGTCCTTTCATCTTTCTTTCCTTTCTGGGACTCCTTAATGAGTATATTGGTATGCTTGATGTTGTCCCGCAGGTCCCTTAGGCTCTGTTCATTTTCTTCATTCTTTTTCCTTTATGCTCCTCAGTTAGAACAATTTCAGTTGTGCTTTTTCAAGTTTACATTTTCCTGCTTTCTTGCTCAAATCTACTGTTGAGCTCCACTAATGAAATTTTTATTTCAGCTATTCAACTTTTCAGCTCTATAATTTCTATTTGGTTCTTTTGTATAATATTTCTTTATTAATGTTTTCTACTTGTTCATACATTCTTCTCTTGGTTTCCTTTTTTTGTGTGTGTGTCTATGGTTTGTTTAGCTCTTTGAGGAAATTTAAGACAATTGGTTTAAAATCTTTGTCTAGTATTCCCAATATCTGTGTTTCCTTAGGGATGCTTTCTGTTCATTTCTCTTCTTTCTTTCTTCTTAACAAATGAACCATCCTTTTCTTTTTTCTTTTTATGACTTAGAATAGTGTGTTGCAAACTGGATATCTTAAATATTATAATGTAACTCTGGAAATCAGATTCCCTCCTGTCATTAGGGTTTGCTTTTTTTTTTTTTTGAATTGTTGAGGGCTAGTCATCCATTTGCTTAGTGATGTTTCCAAACTATTTCTGCAAAGATTGTATGTCTTCTCATGTGTGGACACTGAAGTTCTGTTCTGTTATCTCAGCAGTCAGTTCATGACCTGACAGTGCTTTCTTTAAATGCTTGTAGCCAAAAAGAAAAAGTAACATTATCCCAGTCTTTGCAGATTGGCTCTGAACTGGGGCGTTCTTTCAATGCTAAGCAAGAGTGCCTAAAACTCTGCCCTAGCCTTCACTTCCTGTCCCCATGGAGCCCAAAGATCAGCCAGAGGTGCAAGCCTAAAGCTTTGTCAGGATCTTTATGAGCATGTCTTCATCCTTAGGCAAGAACATTGCACTTCAGATTCCTCAGTATATATGGTAGCCCTTCAAAGCCCTTAAACCACCAACCATTGTTCTCTCAGCCCTTTTTCCAAGCTTTTGGATGTCTCTGCTGTTTTCTCTGTCCTTCATCCTTTGACCCTGGAGGTAGGACCAATTCTTTTTAGCTTCGTACTTCTGAGTTTCCATCACATCATACATTTTTTCTTGTGTGCTGTTGAGTCAATTCTGACTCGTAGTGACTATAGGATGGAGTAGAACTTCTCCAAAGGTTTCTAAGGCTGTAATCTTTATGGAAAGGAACGGTCATATCTTTCTCCTGTGGAGTAGTTGGTGGATCAAATCAAAAGGTTTAACAGCTGAGTTCTTAACCACTGCACTACTGGGGCTCCTTTTGACATCATGCATCATAATAGATTTTTAACACACCCCTCAGAAACATAGAAGTCCATAAATTATCAAGGATACAGAAGATTTAACATGTAAAAAAATACCAAATTGATATATGTGTATGTGTGTGTATTATCTAACCATGAAAGAATATACATTCATCTCATGCACATACATAGTGTTTATAAAAATTAACTGTATACTGTGTTATAAAGCAAGTCTCAACAAATTTCCAGAGTCTGCAATAATATAGAGGGTACTATGTAAGTACACCATAATTAAAAAAAAAAAAAACCATCTTAGAAAATGAAAATACAAAATCTCCATTTTTTTTTTTATGTAAGTACACCGTAATTAAAAAGAAAAGAAAAAAAACCATCTTAGAAAATGAAAATACAAAATCTCCATGTGCTTGGATATTTTAAAATACTATGAGTCAAAAAAGACATCATAATGAAAATTAGAATATATTTTGAAGTGAACAATTATGAACATAGTGCATATAAAAATTTGTGCAGTACAGACAATATAATATAGGAAACTTATAGCCTTAAAAATATAATTGGAAAGAAGAAATCTTGAAAAATAAGTGAGTTAAACATCCATTCAAAATGTTGGGAAAAAACCAGAAACAAACATTCATAGGAATTTTTGTTTCTATTAATGATTGAATACATGCAACAGACGATCAACAAAGACTAAAGTTGATTCTTAGAAAATGCTAGTAAAATTGTCAAACTTTAGGCAAGAATGATCAAGTGAAAAAGAATGAAGATATAAAAAACGAATATCAGGAATTAGAAAGAAAATGACTACAGATCTTGCAGAACATAAAGATAATGTGAGAATGTTATGAACCGTATTAGCCAATAAATTTGCAAATTTAGGTAAAGTAGGCAAACGTATCATACCATGTAAGTTAATAACAACGATTCAAGAAGAAACAGGAAGCAAAAGTAATTCCACAACTGTTAATACAATTGAATTAGAGCTCAAACTATTCTCAAAAAGAAAACTTCATATCAGATGGCTTTTCCTGCAAATTCTGCCAAATATTCAAGAAATATTTCACAAATTCTTCAATATAAAAGGAAATATATACCCAAACTCATTTTATAAAGCTTGTAGAATGAATATTGATACCAAAACCTGACAAGAGCAGCAGAAGATGGGAAAATTACAGGCCAATGTCACTGATGAACATAGATGCAAAATATAAAAATAAATAGGCAAAACAAATCCAGCAATACTCTAAAGAAGAATATATTATGACCAAGTTGGGTCTATCCCAAGAATTCAAGGTTAGTTTAACATTCGAAAATGAATCAGTATAATTTGCCATATGTACAGGAAAAATAAATGTGATTATATTAATAGGTGTAATAAAATAAGTATTTGATAACCTTCAGCATCCACTCATGTTTTTTAGAAGAACATCTAGCATGCCATGAGACCAGAAGAACCAGAAGGTTCCCGGCTGCTGTCGTTGAACATTTTGATCAAAGAGTCCATAGAAAAGCCCTGATCAAAAGGGGGAAAATGCAGAACAGAATTTCAGATTCTCATGAACCCTAGACTTTTTGGAGCCATTGAGGGTGAATGAACTCCTGAAACTATTGCCGTGAGATAATCTTTAAACATTACACCAAAAGCATTCCCTTGAATCATCTTAAAACCGAAGTATGAAAAAGAAAAAACCAAACTGTTGCTGTTGATTCCAACTCAGAGACTCTGTAAGACAGAATAGCACTGCCTCATAGAGTTTCCAAGGTGCAGGTGGTGGATTCAAACTGCTCTTCTTTTGCTTGGCTACCGTATCACTTAACCACTGTGCCATGAGGGCTCCAGAACATTAGCTTACTTAACTAATAAAAATGGTCTACCTT
Organism: Loxodonta africana; assembly: GCF_030014295.1. NCBI lineage: Eukaryota > Metazoa > Chordata > Mammalia > Proboscidea > Elephantidae > Loxodonta > Loxodonta africana. Next base: position 669,961 of record NW_026975669.1, on the reverse strand, counting down.
GAGCATATGCTCTTTTAAGAACTGTCTACATGGCATCAGATTGACAACAGCTACTGAAAAGATTAGATAGGAACCTTAAGGAGCAGTGGATTTATGTTAATGACAGAGGAACAACTCAGAAAAGGAGGGTAAGAATGGTTGCACAACTTCAAGAATGTAGCCAGTGTTATTAAATTGTACAGGTAGAAACTGTTGAGTTGGTGTATGTTTTGCTGCATATATTCTCAACCAGAAAAAATACAGGTAATAATTAACAAAAAATGTCAAGGAGAGCTAAATATTTTGAAAATAAGACAGAGTTGCATGTGAGGGAATGAGTGGGGTGAGCTGTTTTAGATTAATAGTTAGTAAAGGCTTATGGGATCAGGATATTTGAGGAGATAACTGACCTATATCAAAGGAGAGAATAGCTGTATGAAGTTCTGAAGGGAGGAATATTGCCAATAAAGGAAAGAGTTGTTTCTGAGGCCCTTAAATAACCAAGTGTTTTGGCACGTTTGAGGAAGCTCAGGAAATAAGTCATGGCTAGTGTGGAGTGAACTGGGGGAAGACTGTTAGGAAATGAGGTTAGTATGGTGAGCAAGCCCCGCATCATGAAAGACCATGGGAAGGATTTGGGAATTTTTCCTAATTGCCATGAGAAGCCACTGAAATGATGCTGTTATGTAGATTGTAAGAGGGAAGATCGGTGCATGGAGTCCAGTTTTAACCAAGAGATGATGGTGGATGTAAGGTAGAGGTAGTGAGAAGTGGATAGAGTCAGGATTTATGTTAAGGTAGTGCCAAGAGTCCAGAATATGTCAATGGATTGGATGCAAGATTTGAATAAAGGAGAGAAATCAAGGATGATTTCTAGGTTTTTGTCCTGAACAACCCAGAGGATAGTGAGAACATTTGCTGAGGTAAGGAAGACTGGGAGGTAGATAAGACACTTGGACGAAGAATTTTATTTGAACCACATTAAGTTTGAGATGCCTAGTAGACATTCAAGGGAAGATGTGAGGTCAGCCATTGGTGAAGGAACAGGGCAGAGTATGTAAATGAGGGTATCCTAGGGCTCAGGTGGAATTGACTGCCATGAATTGGCTCAGATAACCTAGACAGTGAGAAGTGATGAGTGATGTCACTTAAACAGGGCATGGAAATCAGTGAAAAAGGTGTGGGAGTGGCAGGGAAGCTAAGGTAGAGAAGTTTCTCTCTCCCTAAACCTGATTAGCTGGATTTGAAGACATCATAAGTTCCTGTATGAGAAATATCCAGCAAATTACCAGTTGATTTAATAAATTGATAACAAAGTCTACCTTTCAGCCAAAGATTGAAAAGCAAACAAACCAATTGCCATCCAGTGAATTCTAACTCTTAGCAACCCTATAGGACTGAGTAGAAGTACCCCATAGGGTTTCTAAGGAGCAGCTGGTGAATTCAAACAGCAGACCTTTTGGTTAGCAGCTGAGCTCTTACCCACTGCACCACCAGGACTCAGACCAAGAATAACACATGTGAGGAACTTACTCCTTAGTTCAATCAAGTATGTAGAAATTGAAATTTGTAATTTTGGAGATTCCCCTCTTTTTTTTTCGAAATGGGGGGCATTGAGATGGAGGATTTTCCTATGCCCACCATCCTAAGGGATTTAATTAACCCATAGTTGAGACATTGTAAACATCTGAAGAAATTATTACCTTTGAGAAATTTGAGGGTGAGTAGGCATATCACCTGGCACCTCTTAAACTCCTTTTAAAAACCTGACTTGAAGACTCACCTGCCTTTTTGAATAAGTGCCAGCTTGAATAGGCAGGGTTCAGGGAATTGCCAACCAAAGGTATGGTTTCTCCAGAGGCCTCCAAGGGGTGTAAAAGAAGAGCGGAGCCAGACCCCGTGCTTGGGACACACCCTTGGTATGAAATATTTGAGTGTGTGTGTGGTGAGGGGAGCACTGGGTGTGGGAGAGTGGGGTGGGTGGGTAATAGGGAAATGCCTGGTTTTTGTTTTTTTTTAAGAAACACTTTTTTACTTTTTTTTTTTTTTTAATTACAATGAACAGTTCAGTGGAGACACATTCCTTATCTGCAGGGGCTAGTGGAAGTGCTGATAGCTGAGAATGTAGCCTGCTCCCCAAGTGCCAGTTGGCATTTTGGAGAGAAAACTTGATGTTTGGAGCACTGACTGGCCCTGCCCTTTCTAAATAATTAAGGGTGGTGGGTGGTGGTAAGAGAAAGAGGATGGTCTACGAACACTGACCCTGGAAAATTAACCCGAGTGTGTGGGTTGTGGATAGCAGGAAAAGAACATCACCCGCAAATGACAGCAGTGCCTTTATTTATTTATTTATGCTTCTTTTTAGTTCTGAGTTGTTTTTAAGCCAGAAATTAATGGGGCCACCATGAGTTTTCAGAGAATGAGTTTTACAAAAATCTAAGTGTTTTAAATATTGCCAGGATTTACTTATATACGCTGTATATGAGAAAAGTCCTTCCAGTTATAGGGAGGAGAAAGAAAGTATATTCAGGAATTAAATTTTCACAGTTCTCTGAATTCTTATATTTCTCCTGTTGTCCATTTTTCTTTTTTTGTCCTTCATCCACCCCTTCCACCTTGACCCACTGTCTTCATCATCTAGTGCTGCCATAACAGAAATACCATGAGTGGATGGGTTTAACCAAGAGAAATTTAATACCTCACATTGAAGTAGGCTAATAGTCCACATTCAAGGCATCAGCTCTAAGGGAAAGCTTTCTCTCTCTTTCGGCTCTGGAAGAAGGTCCTTGTCCTTAGCCTTCCCATGGTCAAGGAACTTCTCAGGTGCAGGGACCTTGGGTCCAGAGGACATGCTCTGCTCCTCGTGCTGCTTTCTTGATAGTCTGAGGCCCCCAACTCTCTGCTTGCTTCCCTTTGGTTTTATCTCTGGAGAGATAAAAGGTGGTGCAGGCCACACCCCAGGGAAAGGTGACCTGAGTGAGGGTGGTGTTACAATCAATCCCACCCTAATCCTCTTAAAGTAAAATTACAATCACAAAATGGAGGACAACTACACAATAGTGGGAATCATGGCCTAACCAAGTTGAGACACACATTTTTTAGGGTCATAATTCAATCCATGACACCCACCAAACCAAACTTGTCACCATCAAGTTGATTCCAACTCATAGAGACCCTAGTTGATTCGAACTCATAGAGACCCTATAGCATAAAAAAAAAAAAACTATTCCATAGAGTTTCCAAGGACTAGTTGGTGGATTCGAACTGCTGACCTTTTGGTTAGCAGCTGAGCTCTTAACCACTATGCCACCAGAGCTCCTCTTGATCCACAGTCCACCCTAATTCACCACTGTGTTAGAAACTAAGGTTTTGCTACTCTGAAATAAGAACCTTTTACTATACTTTTGTGTTCGTGGTTGCTTTTGGTACGTCTTTAAGCACTGAACAGTTACCTCATACCCGTTAAAAACCCATTGCCACTGAGTCTATTCCAACTCATAGCGGCCCTATAGGGCAGAGCAGAACTGTGCCATAGACTTTCCAAGGAGCGCCTGGTGGATTTGAACTGATGACCTTTTGGTTAGCAGCCATAGCCCTTAAACAGTACACCACCAGCGTGGGAGGGGTTTAATTGATAACATGATGTCTGGGCTCCAAGGGAGATGGAATGGATGTGCAGGAGAAGGGCATGCAGAGTCTGCCTGTATAGTCCCCAGAACTCTGTTCAAGATCATAACACACCTCAGTAATCACTTGAATCTAAACATACAACTTTAACAGTTGATGTAAATGACTTTACACATGAATTTTGGAACTCAACTATTTCTCAATGGAAGTTCCTTCAACCTAGCTGTTTGTTTGTATTCCCTTAATAATTATGAAAGCTAACAATTATTGTGTTCATTCTGTGTGTAAGGCCTTTTTCTAAGTGCCTTGTGTGTTTTATTTAACCTGCGTAACAACCTTTTGAATAAGACCCATTTTAGAAATGGGAAACTGAGGCAGTGAGAGGTAAAGTAACGTGCCCAGATCACCCAGCTGATAAATTGAGTTAGGATTTAAACCCAGGCAGTTTGTTTCAGAATTTGCTTATGTAATCACTGTACATGACAGCAGTGAGCCCTGGTGGCTCTGTGGTTAAAGACCTTGGCTGCTAACTGAAAGGTCAGTGGTTCGAACCCACCAGCCTCTCTGTAGGAGACAGATGTGGCAGTCTGCTTCAGTGAAAACCCTATGCGGCAGTTTTACTCTGTCCTTTGGGGTCACTGTGAGTTAGAATCGACTTGATGACAGTGGGTTTTGGCACATAATACTAATGTGCAGTGTATTCTGTATGCCGTGTATATGTTCAGAAACTAATTTTCCGAACATTTATGCCATATATAGATTACCAATCCAGTTGCCGTTGAGTAGATTTTCACTCATGACGACCCCGTGAGTTTTCAGAGTAGGACTGCCCTCCATACGGTTTTCAATAGCTGTGACTATTTGGAGGTAGATTGCCAGGCCTTTCTTCCAAGGCAACTCTGAGTGTATTTAAACTGCCAACCTTTCAGTTAGTAGCTGAGCACTTAACTCTTTGTGCCACCGAATACATATATATACTAGGAGGTTTTCCTCCTTATTTGTACTTTAACGTTTTTTGGACTCTTACCAATACTTGTTCCTGGCAGTGAACTAGATGCTAAAGAACAGAATAGGCACATGTAACCCTCTCTCACCTTCTCCCTCCCCTCTTTCACAGAGATGAAATAAAAAGGAATTAATGAAGACAGATCATTGGATTAGGGCCCATACTCAGGGCTATAACAGCATGGGGGGTTTCTCCTGTCACTTCAGTTCTTGTTCAGGAATTGGTACCTGCTTTTTGTGAATCACAAAGACCAGTGCTGTATATCAAGCCATTTAGATTTGGGGTACGGAGCAGTGATTTAAAAAAATTAAATTTTATTTTCAGAGATTTTTTCTAATAATTGTTTACATTTATTTATTTATTTTTAAAGTTAGACCCTGCTTTATTTTAGAGAGGAACAAACTTTCAAAGTTTTTAAGCAAACATTGGTCAGGGCTGGGCTTTTTTTTTATATTAACTTTTATTGAGCTTCAAGTGAACGTTTACAAGTGAAGTCAGTCTGTCACATATAAGTTTGTATACACCTTACTCCGTACTCCCACTTGCTCTCCGCCTAATGAGTCAGCCCTTCCAGTCTCTCCTTTCGTGACAATTTTGCCAGCTTCCAACTCTCTCTGTCCTCCCATCTCCCCTCCAGGAATTGGCACCTCCTTTTTGTGAATCACAAAGACCAGTGCTTTATATCAAGCCATTTAGATCTGGGGTATGGAGCAGTGATTTAAAAAAATTAAATTTTATTTTCAGAGATTTTTTCTATTAATTGTTTACATTTATTTTAATTGTATATTCTAAAACCCCTACAAAAAGGCATGAAATAATTGTTTAAATTTTAATTAATATGGGTCAAAATGTATGTTAAACTACCTATCGTCACCTTCACAGTCGTCGTTATGTTTGAGCCGATTGTTGTGGCCACTTGTTACCAAGTATGACCTGCTTCTCCAGGGACTGATCTCTCCTGACAACATGTCCAAAATATGTGAGATGAAGCCTCGCCATTCTTGCTTCTAAGGAATATTCTGGCTGTACTTCTTTCAAGACAGATTTGTTCATTCTTTTGGCAGTCCATGGTATATTCAATATTCTTTGCAAACACCGTAATTCAATGCCTTCAATTTTTCTTTGGTCTTCCTCATTCATTGCCCACCTTTCGTGTGCGTATGAGGCGACTGAAAGCACCATGGCTTGAGTCAGGCGCACATTAGTTTTCAAGGTGATATCTGTACTTTTGAACACTTTAAGAGGCCTCTGGCAGCAGATTTGCCCAATGCAATGTGTCGTTTGATTTCTTGACTGCTGCTTCCGTGGGTGTTTATTGTGGATCCAAGTAAAAATGAAGCCCTTAATGACGTGAACATTTTCTCCGTTTATCATGATGTTGCTTATTGGTCCAGTTGTTAGGCTGTTAGTCTGTAGTCTTTGATCTTCAGCAGTAAATGCTTTAAGGCCTCTTCACTTTCAGCAACCAAGATTGTATCATCTGCATATCTCAGGTTATTAATGAGTCTTCCTCCAATCCTGATGCCTTATTCTTCTTCAGACCAGCTTCTCAGATTATTTGCTCAGCATACAGGTTGAATACATATGGTGAAAGGATACAACGGTGATGCACACCTTTCTTGACTTTAAACCATGCTGTATTCCTTGTTCTGTTTAGATGACTGCCTCTTGTTCTATGTACAGGTTTCTCATAAAAACAGTTAAGTGTCCTGGAAATCTCATTCTTCCCCATGTTATCCATAATTTGTTATGAGCTGGAGTAGGTCTCAGAAATAATGTACCATTTCTTCCAGTTGGTTGTGCATGGCTGCCTACTTCCCTAGGTGGTAGCAGCTAAGGCCTGTCTCAGAAACACTCTCCTCCCCACTTAGCATGAGTTTTCACACTGCTCCATCTTCTTTCCCTTGTGTGTCTCCTGCTCTCCTCAGTGGCTGGGGAAAATGATAGTAGTCCACTGATGAGATTTATTCTTTTATTATACTTTATTTTATTATTTGTTTTTATAACATAGTTCTGTTAAAAATCAAGGGTAATAAAAATGTTTGTATGATGGAAGTGGATAATCCCACCCACTGTGTCCATCTAAAGTTTCATGAGAAAACTGTGCCCACAACAGAGGGCTCCCACTCCTCTGGCTCACTGTATTTTCTCCTTGTTTATTTGCTCTTCCCTCTTTCCTGATGGATGCATGGAACCACTGAGCTTCAGGACTCCACAATTCTGCTTTTCATACCAGTGTTACTGTAATCTTGGGTTCATGGGCTGCCTTGCCACAGATTTACTCATTCTGTTTCTGTTAATTATTTCATTACTTAAAAATCTCTCATGAATTTTTCCAGAAGTACATTCTATTCCTCAAAAACTTGGAAGCAATGGGAAAGTATGCAAAAAAAAAAACAAGAAAGCATACGTAATGCATCGAATAAATTATTAACGTTCCGATATGTCTATTTTCTTGCTTATATTGGCATGTATGTGTATTAGAGTCTCTGGTTGATGCAAATGGTTAATATCTTGAGCTGCTGACAGAAAGTTGGAGTTCAGGTCCACCCAGAATTGCTATGAAAGAGAGGTCTGGCAGCCTACTTCCGAAAACTCAGCCATTGGAACCCCTATGGAGTACAGTTCTACTCTGGCACACTGGTGTCATCATGAATCAGAACTGACTCAATGACAACTGGTTTTATGTGTGTATTAGCACACACATTTATGTATATTAACACAGATATTATATCCTGATATTTTCATTCAGCATTAGTCTTTTCATGGTAATTTTTTTTTGTTTTTTTTTAATGAGGGCATTAAATTACTTTGTAATATTCTGTGTGCATGTACTATATGGTTTTTAGCGATTTGACTATAGTTGCAATAATGTGCATGTTTCTAGTAATCTTTAAGCTATACTACCTCTTTTTAACATACATCTCTGCCATTAAATCTCTTTGTTTAAGTGTTGTTTAACACTCATTACGCCTAAGGGATGGTCTCAGAAGCAGCCCTGATCAATTTTTCTCCCTCTTACTCATGAAGCCCCTTAATGTATTTCAAGGTATCAACTACGAAGGATTTTACGTACTTATCCTTTGTTTATTTTTCATTCAGTCAGTATATTCCATGGGCCAGAAGTAGTCTATGTTATACAGATACAGTGGTGAAAGGTACACACTGTCCCTGTCGTCATGAAGGGGACAACCCAGTGCAGGTGGGAGGAGCACTGGGGAAATGCAGCTGAGAGCAAGGACAGACAACCCTCCAGGAACCACACTGGACTTCAGAGAGGCTTATTGGCTGCTGTTCACCTGGCAGGCTTCTAGATACCAGAGTACCCTTGGGCTTGGTGCCTGCTCCTCTCTCTATTGACACCCTCCCTCTAGGATGCCTCAGTGAGTTTACTGCTGTCTATTTGTAGCTAAGGACGTGAGGTTTATACCTCCATCCATTCAAACTCCTCCTGGGTCCAGACTCATATATTCAAATGTCAGCTTAACTCTCTGTATTGACCTCTTTATGCATTATAATGATACATTCCTCATATGGCCATCATGAAAAGCAAACATGAAAGGAAAAGCACAGGAGTGCCTGACACCAGTGTAGGTACTCAATGAACATTAGCTGTTGGTATTATTCTTGACATCTCCGTGTGGGGTGAAGTTTTATTACTGGACATCTCCATGTGGCTATCTAACAGCTGCACCATGTTATCTAGGCTATGAAACAATTCTTGGTTCCAACCACCATTGCGTTCTTATCGATGAATTTCTCAAGGCTTCGGTGATGGGAATGTGTGTTTTTCCACAATGGACATGATTAGGAATGGTAGGCCAGGTCCTGCACAATAAATTGCTCCAACATTCCTATGGGTGACCATTGAGACAAGTTTCAGCCACTGAATGTAGCAAAGAATTGGAACTACTCTCAGCTGTTCATGTGAGTACTCTCAATCCAGAATATCTGGTAAATCAACTGTTAGGGATTGAATTGTGTCCCTCCAAAATGTATGTGGAAATCCTAACCCCTGTACCTGTAATTCTGACCTTGTTTGGAAATAAGGGGCCTGCTTTTATTATGTGAATGAGGTCATACCAATGTAGGGTGGGTCCTAAGCCTAACTCTTCTTAGTTATAAAAGGAGCAGAATACACACAGACAGACACAAACAGGTGAAAAGGAAGACAGACAAAGAAGACAGATGCTTCTAGAAGGCCAGGAACACAAATGATTGCTGGCATCTACTAGAAGCTGAGGTAGACAAGGAAGGACCTCCCACTACAGCCATGCCCTGAATTCGAACTACTACCTGCTAAACTGTGAGAAAATAAATTTCTGTCCTTTAAAAGCCATCCAGTTGTGTTATTTTTTGTTATGGAGGGACTAGGTAACTAACACACATACCCGTGCTTATAAGTTCAGCCCAGTGCAGAATAATTTTCTTCCCTCCTTGGTCTAGCCCACCCGAACCTGCTCTTTCCCTATCAGTGTCCTTTGCTTTCACCTAAGAGCTATGACAGCGTTCGCTTGATGCTGACGCATTGAAATTTCAATTTATTTTTTATTTATGATTACTATTAATTCCAATATTTTCTACGGTTTTCAATGGAGACAGTCCTATAATCTATGAATAGCAGTTATACTTTTTTTGTACTAGCTTACACTTCCAGTGTTAAATGTTTAATAAAAATAATGATAGAAGCATCCTTATTTTATTTTTTATTAATTTTAAAGAGAATGTCCCACACATCACCATGAACTATCATGCTAGTTGTAGTTTTCCACGTTCGGGAACTCCTTTTCTGTTCCATGTTTGCACCTAGTCCTTATCTCTCCGTGTGATTGGATTTTATCAACCTGCTTTGCCCCCATCTCTTGAGGTGAGCATATGTCTTCTCTTCTTTCACCTATGCATGTGGTGAATGAAATTACTAAATCTTTAATGTTCACTCAAATTTGTATGCCTACAATAAACCGCCTTGATCATGGCATGTTACGTGGTTTACCCTTTGCTGGATTTCCTTTGCTGGCATCTTATGTAGGGTTTTGCATCTCAGTTACTGAGTGTGCTTGTCCTCTAACTCTTCTTCTACCTTCCTTCTCTAATTTGTTATCATTTTTAAACTAGCCATAAGGATCAAGTTAGGGGAGTGTCTCATGGTTTTCTAATCTCTGTTGACTATGTACAAGATTAAAATGACTGTTTCTTGCATGTTTGCTGGAACCTGACTGGAAACGATCTAGGTCTGCCATTTTCTTTGTAGGGAGATCTTGAACTACTGACCCATTTTATTTAGTGGTTAAAGGCATCTTCTGGTGCTAATTTACTTGTAAAAAATTCTGATGCATGTTCTAGATTGCTCAAATCTCATCTTTAAATATTGATTATCAGGGCTTGTAGCCTCATGCAAGCCAATTAATCAATCCCAGATTTCCCCAAAGTCAGGCTCTGCAACTATTCCCGGTACCAAATTCCCTCATCTAAGACTTATTTGCAAAGAAAGATACAACAGTATGCTATCTACGCAGTTGTGTATCCGCAGCCTTCTTGAGTCCATAACGTGAGGTTACAGTCTTCTAATACTTTTTTTGTAATTGTTCTCTTTCTTATTTTTTTTTTCCTTTTTTCACTGCCAATACGCCCCCCCCCCCAGTCTAGTAGTTTTAAAGTTGTGCGTTTCAGGTTCAAGTCTGTAATCCAGCTGGGATTCTGTGTGTGTGCATGTGTGCATCAAAAGAACACGCTTCTAGAAGCAGAAAGCAGGCAGTGCCACTGTTGGGTGGTTGGCGGGGGAGGGGGAGGGGAGCTGCTGCCCAGAGAGGGCGCCTGAGGGAGGCAGGAGATGCCGGGCTGCCCACCGCAAGCCTGCAGACTCCAAGGAGGCGGAACCTGCGTGCGCCATGAGCCTTTTGAGACAGGCCCAAGCCCGCCCAGCCGGGTGCTAACCTCGTACCCACCAGGCTTGCAGGTTCCCCCAGGACTAGGGGAAGCCTGAGGCCAAGGAGGGCAAGACCTAGGGTCTGGACCTGGGAACTGGTTCTGCCACGTGTGATCGCAGCACTTATGCTGGGAAGGGGGGCAGGAAGCATATCGCAACGTGCGTCCGGACGATGACCCAGAAGGGCAGGAGTTGTGGTCACCCACGGACTCTGCGTCTGCATATGGAGGCCCCCAGGGTGCAATTCCAGGAGCAGAAGGCAAAGCCACAGAGGCCACAGTGCACCTCGCCGATGCTTCCCAGGGGCATTGCCCTAAATTTGGGGAACAGTCCCTCCTCTGGGCTAGGGACTTTGTTTCCTCCATTGTCATCACTGACTGTGAGCAGACTCTTGTCTAGGCAGACTAATGAGGAGTTATCAAAATGAGCTTCAAAGTCCGGATTTGAGTTAAGGATCATAAATTAACACAGAGAAATACGACTTTAGCAATAAGTGCCTGCTTGAAGCCCAAGTTGCCTGAAAACGCGGAATTTCAGTCTTTCAGCTCCTCTGCTAATCTAGGGACTAAGAACAGGATCTCACTGGAGCTCAAAGATGTGGGGCACTGGAAATACTCCTGGGTCTGTCTGCTCATGGCTGATTGCCTGATTCCCAGTTTTATTATACAGCTTAAATACAGACCAGAAGAGGAGTTTGGGGCTTGACACCTGACATCTTAACACCAGTTCCTGTTTCTTGAGGAAGGAAGAGGTAAAATAAATCAGCGTTTACTGTGTCCTTCTCCATCCCCGGAAGTCCTGATGAAGACCCTCTCAGGTAAGGATTGACAGGGAGTGGCTTGGTTTACTATTCAACTTTGTCCTTCAGTCACTTTGTTTATGTCCTGCATGTAAACTATTGTGCATTGAGAAGCATTCTAATTCTTGTGCAGAAGGACTAGACCTCCTGCAGAATGACTATATTGTGCCTCCCTCGGGCACCCCTGTCTGCGCAGCACCCCCCAACCCCAACTGCCGAACCGCCTCTCTCCTGGCATTCTGCTTCTAGAAGCATGTTCTTTTGATGCAGAGATGCAGCACACACAGAATCCCAGCTGGATTACAGACTTGAACCTGAAGACCTTATGCAGAATGACAATTTATGAACCACTAAGCTCAGTACTAAAGCAGGTACTTACCCCTCAGAGAAGGCCCTGGGGGAGGTTGACACCTGCATTCCCCAGCGCTCCTGCTGCTCTAGAAGTGCCTGAAATGCCTCTCTGGGAAAGGCCTTCAGAGTAGTAGGCTCATGGCCCACGTGGGAATTCAGGCCTATTTTTCTGTTAGAACATCTCATTTCGCTCTGAAAATATTATTATCCAGTTTATTCACCAGGCATGAGTACAGACATCTCATATTTTCAAAATTAACCCCATTCTCTAATACTAATGTGCCACCAAGAGTATATTCCAAAGTTTTTCCAATAGGCTAGAAAGTCTTTGCAAAGAGGGGAGTCCTGCGCCATGTTGTGCAGTGACAACAGGGTTGGCATAATATGTTTACCGAGATACCTACCACTTTTTTTTATTTTTTATTGTGCTTTATTTGAAACTTTACAGAGCAAATTACTTTCTTGTTCAACCATTTATACACAATTGTTTTGTGACATTGGTTGCAATATTCATGATGTGTCAATATTGTCCTCTCCTATGCTCCAGTTCCCCGTTTCCATCCGCCATGATTCCTGTTCTGTCCTGCCCTCTTTTCAGTGCTTTTGGGCTGGTTTTGTACTTCTGGTCTCATACACATGATTGAACTAAGAAACACTTTCTTCACGTGTGTTGTTGTTTGTTTTATAGACCTGTCTAATCTTTGGTGGAGGGCGAACTTCCGAAGATACTTTCCACTTTGTTGCTTTCCATAATTCCTGAAATTCCAAGCCTGCCACCTGAAGAACTTCCTTTAGTGTTTCATTTAGAGCAAGTCTAGTGGCGATGAATTCTCTTAAGCATCTTTCACCTGAGAATGTCAATATTTTTCCTTTACTCATGAAGGAAATAACAGCCTATAGAACACTGGGTTAATGTTTCTTTTCTTTCAGTGTTGAAAAAATGTTGTTTTCACAGCCTTTTGGCCTCCATGTCTTCTGATGATGAACACAGAGTCATTCCAATTGTTTCTCCTGTGTGAGATGAGTTGTTTTCTCTCTAGCTTCTTTGAAGATATTTTCTTGGTCCTTGTTATTCCACAATTGACAGTGAGGCATTTGGGCGTAAAATTATGTGAGTTTAACTTGTTGGAGTTTGCATAGCTTCTTGAATCTGTAAGTTTACGTCTTTCAACAAATTGGGAAAGTGTTGAGCCAGTATTTCTTCAGATACTTTTTTCTACACCACATATTTTCTCTACACCGTATGGAATTCCAATAAATAAATGTTAGATATTTTTGAATTTTTTTGAGGCTCTGTTCATTTTTTTTCAATATTTGTTCTCTGTTTTCAGATTGGATATTTTCAATTGAACTGTTTTCATCTCATTGATCCTTTTGTCTGTCAACAGCATTCCGCTGTAGAGCTGATCAAGTGAATTTTTTATCTCTATTTTTCTGTTTTTCCTGTCTAAAATTTTCATTTGTGAATGGTTTCTATGTATTTTTCTATTTTTCTAAGTTGTGCCTGTTACTTCTTTGAGCATGGTTAAAGTAGCTTTTTAAAGTTTTTGTCTATGATTCCAAGACTGTGTCTTACTTCAATCTTACAGAAAATGTCGATGTTGTTTGTTTTAGGAATCACTTGACCCAGTTATGTTCAGGCTGCAGGTTCTTTCCCAACTTCTGTGTGCTGTGGCTCAGATGTCAGTTCAGATTTTGAAGACTTTGCAGTGATATTTGGATGTAATCTATGGGAGTGTCACTCAGTCTGAGACCTTGTTGGTGTTCTAACCCATAATGCAGTTCTCAAAGGATTGATCTACTTCTTAGGGTCAGAGCAAAGCATATGCAACTGTGGGAGTGGGGTGGGGGATGTGAAAAACAACTTTATGGTAACCCTCTCTTGAGCTGCCTGGTCTCTGTCTCTCTGAGGCTCTCTGATGTCTGAGCAGCTACCTTCCTGGTCCACTGGCAAGAATGTTGGGGCTTTAATCTCTTCATTCTGCTGCACAATTAAGTGACTGGGTCTGCCTATGAGGCCAAATAATGGTAAGATGGAGAAAATGTAACAGAGATTCCTGTACATTATTTGGTCCTTATATATTTAGGTCAGAGAGAAGGCACACTGTTTCGGGTGATACTTCGAAACAGGTATGGAGAAAAAGGCATTAACAGGTCGATAGCTGCATACTACGTGTTACGGATTAAATTCTGTCTTCCCAAAATGTATATATCAGCTTGACTAGGCCATGCTTCTCAGTATTGTGCGATTATCCACCATTTTGTCAGCTGATGTGATTTTCCAATGTATTGTAAATCCTACCTCTATGATGTTAATGATCGAGGATTTGAAGCAGTTATGTTAAGGAGGCAGGGCTCAGTCTACAAGATTAAGTTGTGTTTTAAGTCAATCTCTTTTAAGATATAAAAGAGAAAAGAGCAGAGAGACAGGGGGACCTCAGTACCACCAAGAAAGAAGTGTCAGGAGCAGTGCATCCTTTGGACCTAGGATCCCTGTGCTCAGAACCTTCTTGTCCAGGGGAAGATTGGTGACAAAGACCTTCTCGTAGGAGTGACAGAGAGAAAAAGCCTTCCCCTGGAGTTGGCACCCTGAATTTGGACTTATAGCCTCCTAGACTGTGAAGGAATAATTTTCTTTGTTAAAGTCATCCGTTTGTGGTATTTCTGTTACAGGAGCACTAGATATCTAAGACGCTAGGTACCAGGAGATGTACATTTCCCAGCTCTTTCACTCCCAGGGACACTATGACTAAGTAGCCAATGCCATAAATCCATGCGAGCAGACTGTTCTGATTACTGCTTTGAGTCTACTGTCTGTTATGGTAACCGCACCCACCTTGTCTTTGTTGATTGAGTGCCACCACTTGGCTGCTACCACCGTGGGGTCCAGTCAACTGCATTGTAGTCAGGTGTCTTCATTCAGTTAGGGCAGTTCTCACTGTGGACTCTTACTTACATAAAATAGCAACCACAGAAGTCTTCAATAATGCTGGGGCTTGCTTCCCAAATTTGTACCTCACTGCTATGGTAAAAAGAGAGCCCTCTGGGCACTCCGTGTGTGGGTCTGTGGGTCCAGCCTAATAAATCCATTCTAACATTCCAATTTCCCTCAGCCTTTGGATACCTTCTCCTACAGTATACAATGGCAGATCTGCCATTTCCACTTGATTTATTTTAGGCCACCACTTAATCCATGCTTCAGTAAACCAGCCAAATAAACTATGAGATCCTTTTCTAACCTCTCAAGCTGAAACACTGAATGAAGAATCTATGCTTCCTGGGCCTATATCAATAAACTCAGACTACTCCACCTTTATGTTGCTTGCACCGTTATCCCACACCCATAATAGCCATTCCCACACATATTCACCAGGTTTCTGTATGTATATATTAGAAAAATCAAGCAGTTCTTTTGGAGTTTAGCATAGCTTTTCCTGGGTCACACTTCATAGCTCACCTTTTGGGGCTTGTTGGGACTGAAGTCTAGGTATAGGTCTAGAAGCAAAAATGGGCAGTGGCAGTGGGATGTTCAGCCGTGTCTTATAAGGCATCTGCCTAAGGTGATGCCCCAGGCAATGCCCCAGACACCACCCCAGGAGACAACTCAAACAAGACACTTCAGGCACAGCTGGGGTAATCTCATCAGATGGAGGTGGAAGGGATAATTGTTTTACTGGGAAGGGTGGCTTAGCTGGCAAAGTTAGAGAATCTCTTCAGATGGGAGTAAGAGGTCTGGTTCTGTTAGGAAGAGCGATTCAACAGAAATTGGAGGTTCATTGTGCCCCGCTTCCTGACTATCTGCCCATATGTCCTCATCCCAAGTTTCAGGATCCCATTTCTTCCCAATCAGTGCCCTTACTTTAACTTCAGAAAGCATTTGAGGTTGGATATTCAACTGGCGCTTTAATTCAGTCACTCTTATGATAAGAATCTGAGTTTATTTTTGGCAGCATTAGCCTTGTTACTATAAGAAATATGGTTTTCTTTCTGGGCACAAGTGGCAGCTTTCAGATCTTGTATGTGGTGCTTGAGCTTTGAGTCCATTTCTTTCATTCACCAGTGTGGCTAGCAAAAGCAGGACCAACCAAGCAGCTTCCTTATTATTCTTATTCTGACAAAATTATAGAAAAGTATCAAATATGTAATCAGGCAGAGCCTTGTCTCTCACAAATATTTGATCCAGTGGTAGTAGTATTTTGCGTATTTCTATTGTCACCTCCCACCATGGATTAGCAATAGCCTATTTACTACTGGAGACAGTCATCAGTGCCTTTAAGATTAGCCAGACTTGAGAATCAATTCAGAAAACTCGTCCTTAAGATTTGGTTCCTCTGGAACCACTGTAGGTACCAAATGTCTTAGCCTGGGATCTCTAGAGATGCAAAACTGGTGAACAGAATATACACACATATATATGAAAAAAAAAAAAGAGTGTGTGTATATATACGTGTGTGTATATATATATATAAAAAAATTTTTTTTTTTTTTTATATGGAAACCCTAGTCGCATAATGGTTAATAGCTATAGCTGCTAACCAAAAGGTTAGCATTTCGAATCCACCAGGCGCTCCTTGGGAACTCTGTGGGGCAGTTCTGCTCTGTCCTGTAGGGTCACTATGAGTTGGAACCGACTCGACGGCAATGGGTATACACACACACACACACCCCCACCCATATATGCTTACATATGTTAGTTGTGGCTGTTAGAGGCCATCGATCCTGTGTAAAACAGAATGAAACACCGCCTGATCCTGAACCATCCTCACAATCATTGCTGTGTTTGAGCCCATTCTTGCAGCCATTGTGTCAGTTCATGTTGTTGAGCGCCTTCCTCTTTTTTTCTGACCCTCAGCTTTTCCAAGCATGATGAGCCTTTCCTGGGACAGGTCCCTCCTGAAAATATGTCCAAGGCACGTGAGACGAAGTCTCGCCATCCTTGCTTCTAAGGTGCATTCTTGGTGTACTTCTTCCCAGATGGATTTGTTTATTCTTCTGGCAGTCCATGGTATATTCAGTATTCTTTGCCAACACCATATTTTAAATGAATCAGTTCTTTGGTTTTCCGTATTCATTGTCTAACTTGCTCAAGCATGTGAGGTGATAGAAAATATCATGGCTTTGCTCAGGCACACCTTAGTCCTCAAAGTGACATCTTTCCTTCACAACACTTTAAGGAGGTCTTTGCAACAGATTTGCCCAATGCAATACATTGTTTGAATTCTTGACTTCTGCTTCTGTGGGCATTGATTATGGATTCAAGTTAAATGAAATGCTTGATGACTTCAGTATTTTCTCTGTTTATCATGGTGTTGCTTACTGGTCCAGTTGTGAGAATTTTTGTTTTCTTTATGTTGAGGTGTAATCCATACTGAAGGCTGTAGTGGTTGCTCTTCATCAGTAACTGCTTCAAGTCCTCTTTACTTTCAGCAAGCAAGGTCGTATCAGCTGCATATCATAGGTTGTTATTGAATCTTTCTCCAAAACTGATGCCATGTTCTTCTTCTTACAGACCAGCCTCTCAGATTATTTGCTCAGCATACAGATTGAGTAAGTATGGTGAAAGGATACCACCATGACACATAACTTTCTGATTTTAAACCACACGGTATCCCCTTGCCCTACTCAAATGACTGCCTCTTGGTCTACGTAGATATTCCGCATGACTACAGTTAAGTGTTCTGGAATTCTCATTCTTTGCTAAGCTATCCATAATTTGTCATGAGCCACACAGTTGAGTGTGCTTGTATAGTAAACAAAAATAGGTAAACATCTTAGTGATAGTCTCTACTTTCAGCCAAGATCCATCAGACATCAGAAATGATATCGCACGTTCCATGTCTTCCTCTGAATCCAGCTTGAATTTTTGGTAGTTTCCTGTCTGTGTACTGCTGCAACTGTTTTTAAATTAAATTCAGCAAAATTTTTCTTGCATGTAATGTTAATGACATTGCTCGATAAGTTCCGCATTGCGTTGGACCACCTCTCTTTGGAATGGGCACACATATAGATCTCTTTCAGTCATTTGGTCAGGTAGCTGTCTTCCAAATATATTGGAATAGACAAGTGAGCACCTCCAGCACTGCGTCCCTGTGTTGAAACATCTCATTTGGTACGCCATCAATTCCTGGAGCCATGTTTTTTGCCAATGCCTTCAGTGCAGCTTGGAGTTCTTCCTTCAGTACCATCAGCTCTTGATCCTATGCTACCTCCTGATATGGTTGAACGTCGACCAATTGTTTTTGGTGTATTGAGTCTTTGTATTCCTTCCATCTACTTTTGATGTTTCCTCTGTTGTTTGATATTTTGCCCATAGAATCCTTCAGTATTGCACCTAGAGGCTTGAATATTTCCTTCAGTTCTTTTAGCTTGAGAAATGCCAGGTGTTTTCTTCCCTTTTGGTTTTCTAACTCCAGATCTGTTCACATTATTATTATCATGCTTTGTCTTCTCCAGCTTCCCTTTCAGGTATTCTATTGAGCTCTTTTACTTTATTTTTCCTTCCATTCTCTTTAGCTACTGTACATTCAAGAGCAAGATTCAGAGTCTCTTGTGACATCCTCTTTGGTGTTTGCTTTCTTTCCTGTCTTTCTAATGACTTTTTGTTTTTTTCATATATGATGTCCTTGCTATCATCCCACAACTAATCTGGTCTTCGATCATTAGTGTGCAATGCATCAAATCTATTCTTGAGATGGTCTCTAAATTCAGGTTTGATATACTCAAGGGCATACTTTGACTCATGGACTTGTTTTAATTTTCTTCAGCTTCACCTTGAACGTGAATATGAGCAACTGATCATCTGTTCTGCAGTCAGCCCCTAGCCTGATTCTGACTCATGATATTGACCAAGTGAAGAGTGATTCAGAGAAAAACATGGGTAGAGTGTGACCTAATTTCCATAAAAACAAACAAATGAATGTACTTACATGTGTCCCGGCAAAAAGAAGTGTGTAAAAGGGTACATATGTATCTTTGGACACTGGACACTTCAGGGGAGCAGGTACAATATACTTATGTGGGGATGGCTCTTATTATAACTTCTATATACAAATCTCTATTGTTAAATGTGTTATAAGAATGTAAAAGCTTTTAAAGTTTAATAACATCATACGTGTATGTGTGTGTATTTGAAACTTTTTTTCTTTTGACTATTTTATATATGTGTTTTTTAGTTATCTAGTTTTTTTTTTAGTGTGGCTATAGCAGAGATACCACAAGTGGATGGCTTTAACAAACAGAAACTTATTCTCTCACAGTTTAAGAAGCAACAAGTTTGAAGTCAGGGCACCAGGTCTAGGAGAAAGCTTTCTCTCTTTGTGGCTCTGGGGGAAGGTCCTTGTCATCTATCTTCCCCTGGCCTAGGAAATTCTCAGCGCGTGGACACTGGGTCAAAAAGACGTGCTCCACTCCAGGCACTTCTTCCTTGGTGGTATGAGGTCCCTCTCATTTCTGCTCACTCTTCTCTTTGTATCTCAAAAGAGACTGACTCAAGACTCACCCTAATCCTGTAGATTGTGTCCTCCCTCATTAACCTAACTGCCTCTAATCCCACCTTATTAACATCACAGAGGTTAGAATTTACAACACATAAGTAATCACATCAGATCACAAAATGCAGGACAACCACACAATACTGGGAATCATGGTCTGGCCAGGTTGGCACACATTTTGGGGGACACTATTCAGTCCATAAGAACAGAGAAAACACTGTCTTCAATGCCAGATTCAGAGACTTTTATCCATCTAGGAAGGGCAAACACAGAAATTGAACAAAATTCAGACCAGCGAATTATTGCTTGCTCTTGTAACTAATGACTTCTTCTGGTCTCTGTACCTGGAAATGGCCAAAAAGAATTCTGTGAGGATTAATTCAGTTATTGCTAAAACATCTACTGCATTTACATGTCTACAGATAAGGAAGAATGCTGGACACCATGTGTGATTCATTAAGTAACACAGGGACTATTAGACTGTTGTTCTCCTTCTCTGATATGCCACTATCACCTTCTCCCCTTGTTGCTCTCCTGAAAAACCCACACTTGTATATTCTAGGCTTTTTTCCAGGATTGAATTTGCAGGAAGTTGAAGATATATCTTTGAAAGATAAAGAAGACTTTGGCCACATTGTCTTTAGACAGTCGAACTTCCCAGCCAGCCTCTGTGCAGGATGGGAATTCACAGTCTCTCCTACTCAGTACCTCTGAGCAAGACGGGATTTCTGTTTCATTATCAGGAGACTGTGGAATTCACCTCTCTTCAGAAAACTTACTTTCCTTTGCCTCAAACTGTCCCTCTCAGGATCTGTCACGGTCACTCTGAGAAATTCACATGGGCAGCCTGTATGGAAGTGCCCATCCTAGAGTCCCTGCCCTCCCTTCCTTGCTCCGTAGGGCTTCCTCTGACACTTGGGGTCACATCTCCCTGGGAGTACACACCTCTGGCACTTCCAGGGATTCCCAGGCCCTGGGATACTGTGGATGGGACTTGGAACTCAATCTCTTTTTTCCCATCCTCACCTTTGGTTATCTGTGTTCTGTCTTCACCAGATTTAGGAGGCCTTGTCTTCTCTTTGCTCATTTCATTTCAGTCAGGTTTTTCTATTCCAACTCTCTGATCTTAGGACAGATCAGGTTAGACCACAGAAAAGAGAAAGACCAAGCAAACATCACTGATCTGTGCAGAAGCTGCTGGGAAGGGATTCGATTCTCATTGGTTTAGGGTTTTAAGCCCACTGCTCACCAGCAGGCAGGTTCCCCCCAGAGTCTGGCTTCTGTCTGGTACCTTGTACTACAAAGAACTCAGTGACCAGCCCACCTTCACAATCACACCTCCCTTAGAGCTATCTTTGCAGAGGCTCTTTCTCAGACTTCCATGTCCCACTGAAATCCCATTTCTCTTTCCTTACAAACATTGTGCTCATTCTCAGGGCCCTGAGACCTCATCTGCAGGTGAGTCTTGTCCTCTTCTCTCCTTGGCGGGGGGAGCTTTGGAGTGGACCTCATGTCTTCAGACAGCTATCCTGGGGCTTCTTCCACCCTGGTGCTCTAGGGTTGGATCTCTCCATGTACTTGAGGGGTCGTGGAAGGGGCACAAGGCTAAAAGAGTGGATCTTCCAGGTGAGGTGGGTTTAAGAAGCCTGAATGAAGTTCTTCCCTGAAGGGTGCATATTTTGCAGTCCAGACATCCTGCTCCTCTCAGTCTAAGAGTCCTAGCACGTCTTCAGGCGCTTTCTCCTTTGACCTTGAGGCCATGCCTGCACCCTCTGCAGCCAGGTCTCCCACATGTGTAGCAGCACCAGTAGGTGTGGTAGCCTCTTCAGCCCCTGTCTCCTCCTCCAGATGCTCCTGGAGGTGCCTGGCTCTTCTTGCCAGGACTCCAGGATGCTGACCAGAGACTCAGTGTTGGTTAGACTGAGGGCAGACCTGATGGCACTCACTTTCTTCAAAAACTCAGCCTCAAGACCAGGGGCCTTTTGCCCACAGGGGTGTGAGATGTTTTGGTCTGGTCTGCCAGACCATGGCTAACCCCTTGACCTTACACACTTGGGTAAAATACTCATACTTGACCTATTGATCTCTGGAGTAATTTGATGAGTGAGAATTCTGCCTAGTGGAAGCTGATGCAAAAGGCCTCGCTGATACTTGGGGAATCCTCCTGGGCTTGGAACTTGGGCTTTTTGTTCTCATGTTCTACCCTGAGTGACACTTTCCTCTTGGGTTGAGACTTGCAATAGTGGAGAGTTAATTTACATGAGCCGTCTGGGCTCTGGTGTCTCAACTGTGACCTAAGTCTCTGGTCTAGGGATCCCTGGGGGCCTCTCCATCACCACCATCCTCCACTTCCACAGTCCCCATGGTTTCTTTCTTCTTCCCCAGGCACCGACCATACTTTAGGGAATTTACTCTGGGCAATAAAGTCTCCTCCAGAAAATTTCAGTGATGGTACTACCTTATAGCAAAAGTCTATCGTTTTTCAAAAAATTATAATACATTGATTTAAAAATAAAACTCCCAGTTTTCTTTTAGTAGATTCCAATTCATAGCAACCCTATAGGACAGAGTAGAACTCCCCTTAGGGTTTCCAAGGAGCAGCTGGTGGATTCCAACTGCCAAACCTTTTAGTTAGCAGCCGAAGGTTTATCCTGTGATAGTTTATAATATAAACAGAGGATCGCCACATTAAAAAAAATTTTTTTTTTTTTTTTTTGCGTTTGTTGGATGGAAGTGAATTTGCTCCTGTGGAATATGGAAGTTACCTCATCCTCTGTACCTTCATGATAATACATGGTTTCTCTAAAAACTGTTTTCTATGAAAGTTATTTTTTTTAGTAAATTTAGAGTGTAAACATTGAAACAGGAGAATCGGTCTCCTCTTTGTAACTTGTTTTCATCCTCCTTTTAAGGGAAGGATTTTCACAGAAGGAATTATACTGAAAGAGACAGCGTAATTTGTACTTTTCTGTGTGATTTAAAACTTCTCCTCGTACCCTTAACTAGCCTACACCAGGAGATTAAAATTGCCTTTCTCTGAACACAAGCCCATTACCATGTCCTTCAGCGTGAGGCAGAAACAGATGTCCGTATTTGAGAGTCTGATGGCACAAACCTTAGTAGCTGAATCACAACCATGCCTCCTGTGTGGGCGAGCGGGGCTTGTATATGTCAGCTTAAGGGTCAGTTTTTTTCTGAGTTTGAGGGAAGGATTGGCGAGTTAAGGAAGAAAGAGAAGGAGTTTGGGAGGGGAGTGTAAGCTCCAGTGACAGACAGAAGATGGGGTGGGGGATCTCTCAAAGGGTATTAGAGGCCAGTCAGAAAAGCAGGAAGCAGCAGGAAGCAGGGCCAGTGGAGGGCAGCACTGGGTGGAGGAGGACAGCAGAGGTAATAGTAGTGGGGAGGGCAACAAAACTGGCCTGAAAAGAGTGATACATGACTGATCCTAGACGAAGCTCAGGTTGAGAAAAGTGGGAAAATAAAAAATTCTATCCTGTATCCATGTTTGTGGTTAGGGGTTGTTAGGCTCTTGAGGGAGGTGGGCAGGAGACACAGGAGGGGAAGGGGAGTTCCTGGATCTAGGGAGGAGTCTACAGCCCTTCTTCTGCCCTCAATGATGTGGGTTCTGGCCTCTTCAACCTACCACTCCCAGAACCTCCTGAGAAATTTCCTTAGTTCTTCACATGGTATATTAATTCCATCTCATTAGAAAATATAATAATGAAGTACGCTTCTTACAACCCAGCCTTTCCACCATCCTATACTCTCTGCCCCAGTTGCCCACTGGCTTCCTTCCTTTCCACCATGTTCAGATCCAGAACAAAAGAGTGCCTTGTCTGCAGGTATTCTGGAAAGCTCTCAAACTTACAATTGAATTCTTTCATTTCATCCCTCATTTATTCCTACATTTCTTATTGACAAAATAAACTTTGGTTAATTATCTACTAAATGACAGAATGTGCTTTCTCAGGAGAATCTTCCTTATGACCTTATCCATTCATCCCAAATCCTTCATCTTGTCCTACCATGGCTCTCTTTTCTGGTGGAAGTCAGACCTTTTGTTCTGTAGCACTCATCAATCTGGGACAACTTTTCCTCACCTTTATCTGGAGTCTTAGAGAAAGGCCTTTTCCTCGTGTGTCACTGTTTCATCCTGCTTGGGTGAAGATGTCCAAACATAATGGTCTGAGGGAACTTTATCCCTTCTCCCAGCAGGAAGCTTTAATAACCTGGGGACTCTGGCTTGCTCCTGAATTTCCTTGATTCAGTAGCTACGGTTTCTCTCCCACAAGACCTGAGGTTGGCACCCTTTTCAAAAAGCAGCTGAGATCTGAGTTAGCACCAAGGCTTCCGTAATCCTGTGTGACATCATTGCTGACACTGCTGAGTTCCATGGGCCCAGTTTGAAGCTAAACACGGCAACCAGAAAAACATGAAACTGTCAGGTAGGCACTTGAGAAGTGCTAGTGCCAATGTGGGAAGAATGAGATTAGATACTAAAAATGAATTGAAACTTTTCGGTGCCGTGTAAGGGGTTACTATCCCTTGGTGGGTAAAGAGAGCACAGGGAATGATAACAGTATCATGGGCAGCTGCTTTCTCCCAGTCCTCTCATTTGACTCTGTTGGAATCATATCTCTCCAGCTCTGGTTATAAAATGTCCACTCTGAGCCCCTCTTAGGTCTCCTTAGCCTCTGAGTCTTCACACAGGCTCTGCTCTCTGACTAGGAGATGTTCTCTCCCTTCCCATCTGCTGGCCTACTCTCCCTGGTGAAGCGTGGAGGTGAAGAAAACTGACCCCACTGGAACAGATGAGGTTTATGACTTACCAAAAAGCCCTAAGACTCAGGAATTTTGTGGTCAGCCAGAATGGGAAGTTTGGGAGTTGACTTGGGGAAAGCCCATGACAGACTCTGTTTTTGTTTAGGAGGCCATTTAGAAGAGAAACCAGCAAATGGGGAGACCATTTGAGGAAGAAATTAAGAAGGTTGGGGTGGTGATGAGGAAGGAGGAGACTTCTCCAAGGAAAATAAAAGTTCCAACATGGGGATGGTAGGGGCTTGTTTTGTGTGACCCCAAAGGACAGAAGAGGCAGGAATGGTAGGGAAACAATAGAACAAAAGATAATCTGTGCCTGTTCACAAATGTAACAAATCCCCCAGTGCTTTTACCCTGTTTCCTCAGACTTTTCTCATCAAGCCATCCTTCCCCTTTTACTGAAGCCTGTGGAAAATACCTGGGGCTTCCTGGAGGCTCGGCCTTTTTTCATCCCTTAACTATTCAGTCATATTCCCAACTTGGTTCAGGCATGACTTCCTGGTTGTAGTCTTCCCTGAATCTTCTCCTGGTAGATGAGTCCACTTCTTGCTCTGTACTCCATTGTACCCAGGAAACCCTTTACCATAGCATAAAACACAATTGCATTTACTACACATTCTTCCCCTCTCTGTGCCCATGCCTTCTATGAGACTCCGGAGCACCTTTCATTAGCAGTAGGAGTCTTCTTCTACCTGTTGAAGGCCGACCTTACGGTTGCTTCAGCCATTGAAATAGTAGCAGAGATGATACAAGGAGAGAATTGAAAAGATTTTACATTGAGTCTTGCCCTTGTGTTGCTCTTAAACCCTGAGAACCTGTGGGAATGACCCCAGGCCAGCCTGCTGAATGATGAGGGACCATTGGAAAGAGGATCCAGCGGTTTCCCTGAGTTGATTTTATGAAACTGGCTCGCAGGTGACCTGGAATCAAATTGTAGACACATGAATAAGCCCTGCTGCGAGCCACTGTGGCTGGCCCAGATCAGAAGAACCCCAAATTGACAACCTGAAAAATTGTGAGCTTAGTAAATGGTTGTTTTTTTAAGACACTACCTTTTGGAGTCATTTGTTACACAGCAATACGTGACTGATACACCTGTTAACTTGGCCGTTTCTCTTACCAGGCAGTGAGGCAACTTCTCTAAGTCATTTCATCACCAAGAGCATCTGGCCTAGGGTCTGACATGTAGCTGTTTATACAGGAAATCTTTGTTGACTTAATGCATGAATGGGTAATACGAATTGTATGTGCGAGTCTGCACAAAATCATGTATGAAAAAAAGCATGATTTTTAAAAAAATAAAATGAATTGAGGCTCAGAACTACCTGCTTACAAAATTGAGGGGAGTTTTTAACCTCACTTACTTTTAGGGTACTCCCTCCTGCAGATATGCAATAATTCCCAGGGTCTAATGAAGGACCAGTGCTTGGAGAAGACCTTCAACACACCCATTGCCTCAGCCTATGTGGGTGATCTCTCTAGAAGCATTCGGTCTGCTGTTTCCATTCTCAGCTGGAGCATGAGAAGCTTGGTGGGGCTGTCAACAGCATAACAGGGTTTGTCTACTTATGTGCCTGCATCAGCCTTTGAGGTGCTGTAACCTACTCCAGGGCACTATCAAGAAGGAGCTCCTACTCCTCCCAACGTCTAGGACCCTACTATCTGACTGTCACTCTTCCCCTGGGCTCCAGTTCCCTCAGCGTGATCACCCCAGTGAGCTGAGGCTTTTACCACAGACTCTTCAGAGTCTTGAAGTTTCAGGGCTTCAACACTGTGAGTCCAGCTATCTCCTTGAAATGAGGTAGGGAAGGAGGAAAAATGTAGGAAGACTTTATTTTCCATTTAATGTTGCAATAAAATTTCTTGCCCTGCATTTTCGAAGGGTCCTGCCTAACAATTCCCTCTGCTCTCTTCCAAGATGTAGGACGATGAAGAGTGAATGTTTGTTGTGTCATAATCTGCAGAAGGCTGCAAAGTGCACATGGGGTCCATTCCCCCGATGCTCACACTAGAGCACCCCACCCATGTGGAAATCTCTGCAAGTGTTACTGAGTCCCTCCCACATCCACAGTGAACAGCTTTCAGATTCTTATAAGAGGGAATTGTGTCCTAACACCAGCTGCTCCCTGGAAACCCTATGGGGCAGTTCTACTCTGTCGTATAGGGTCTCTGAGTCAGAATTGACTAGATGGCTACAGGTTTGGTTTTTTCTTTCAGCCAAGTGGTGAGAGTTTGATGTCAGCTCCATAATCGTGTTATTAAAAAATGATGACAAAGTACCAGGTGAAAGTAACAAAACAAAACTGAAATGTAATGGCTTTTTCACATTTATTGGCCCCACAGAGTTCCTTCGAGGTGTTTACTTTTCACTAGATTTGGAGAAATCTTTGTGAGAGAGACAACAGCTTGAGACAGCTCCAAAATTACGTTTCCCTCCTTAATGTTAGGTTACATTAAGAGCTGGTTGGCTGGTTTATGATCTGCCTGCTTCACAAAAATAGAAGGCCCATGCAGGCAGGAACTTGTCTGTTGTGTTTGTCAGAGTATCCTGGTACCTGGTGCCTAAGAAGTGCTAAAAAATGATTTGAGTGAATGTGGGTGGGTTTTTATAAAAAAACACTGTGTTGCTGTCTTTATTTAGTTAAATAGTGAAAACAGGGATAAGGAAAATGGAGACAATTATTTGTATAATTTAGAGTTACATAAGATGAGAATAGAACTTGAATAATGAAGAGATAAAAAAATAAGCTGTGTGGATGGAATGTACCCCCTTCCCTTTGCTTTGGAGGGAGACATTTTAAAATTGGATTGTTTTTTCCCTACTGATTTATAGGTTCTATATGTTAATTGAAAAGTTAGTCTTTTAGGAATCACGAATACTTCTATTGAGATACAATTCACCTGCCGTAACACTGCCTTTGAAAATATGCACAATACCGTGGCTTTTAGTATACGGGCAGACTTGGCACAACAGTCACCACTGTCTAGCTTCAGAATATTTTCAGTGCCCAGTAAATAAAGGCCCTTGTTAATAAAGGCGTATTAACAGTCATCCTCATTACTCCTTTCCTCCAAGCCGTAGCAACCACTAATCTACTTCTGTCTGTGTTGGTTTGTTCTGGACATTTCATGTAAATGGAATCATACACGATGCGGTCATTTGTGTTTGGCTTCTTTCATTTAGCGTAATGTTCTCAAGGTTCGTCCATGTTGTGGCATGTATCAGTACTTGGTGCCTTTTTGTGGCTGAGTAATATTCCAGTCTATAAATATACCACATCCTGTCTATCAGGTCATGACATGTGGGTTCTCTCCACATTTTGGCTGTTACGAATAACACTACTAGGAATCCTCTGTGTAAGTTGTATGTGAACATGCTTTTGATTCTCCGGGTGCAGACCTAGGAGTGCAACTGCAGTGTTGTATGGGAATTCTCTGTTTAACTGTCTGCAGAATTGCCAAACCATTTTCCAAAACAATTGGATCATTTTACATTTCCACCAGCGGTATTCCAGCTTCTCCACATCGTCGCCGACACTTGTTGTCCATCCTGTTGAGTTTAGCCATCTTAGTGGTTTTGAAATAATAGTGCACGTTAGTTTAGATTTGCATTTCCCTGATGACTAATGAGGTTATGCTTCTTTTCCTGTGCTTGTTGAGAGTTTCTGTATCTGCTTTTGAGAAATCTCTATTCAAATCCTTAGCCTGCAAGCTTTTTTTCCGCTTTTTGCCTGTATTTTTACTCTCTTCATATACTTTTCGATATGCCAAAGATCTATAGATCTTAACAGTTTTAGCCTTCATATTTTGGGATTTTTAAAAAGTCTTTCTCTTTTATCAATAAAAAGAAAATAAAAACTTCTAAAATTTTTATGGTTGCATATTTTAATTTTAAATATTCAATCCATCTGGAATTTTGTTTTGTGTAAGGTATGAGAAAAAGGATGAAAACATTTTTACAGGTGGTCTGAGTGATTACCAAATTGCTACAAACGCTCCTTTTCCCATGACCCATATCTTCACTGCATTTTCCCGTAGTCCGTACAGAGATGCCTTTTTACAGAGGGAGGCCCACCATTCCCAGCCATTTCATTTTAAGGTTTGTTTTCTGCAATTAAATCCCTTGTGTATCTTATCTACACACCTTTTCTTTTAAGCTAATACAAATTTTGTGTGAGTAGGACCTTGGCGAGTGTAAGATGGGCTTGAATTTCATAACTGGTTCCGTGTGGTGCAGCCCAGCAGACGGACAGACAGAAGCAAGGGCTGCAGAGGCGACAGAAGCTATGAGAACATGAGCCTCTAGAGATTTGCTGTGGAATTTCAGATAAAGATTCCATGTGCCAGGAATAGTCTACATCATGTGGACGCAGTGGTGAAAGTACACATTGTCCCTGCCATTGTGAAGGGGACACCCAGTGCGGGTGGGAGGGGGACTGGTAAAATGCAGTCCAAAGAAAGGACGGACCATGCTCCAGGAACCACACTGGACTTCAGAGAGCTTTGTTGGCTGCCGTTCGTCTGTCTGGCTTCTAGATGTCAGAGTGCCCTCATGCTCAGTGCTTAGTCCTCTCTCTCTATTGACACCCTCTCTCTAGGATGCCTCAGGGAGTCGGTTGCTGTCTGTCTGTAGCTGAGGATGTGATGTTTACACCTCCATCCATTTCAACTCCTCCTGGTTCATGACTTCTATTCAAATGTCAGCGTAACTCTCTGTACCGAGTTCTTCATCTGTAAAATGTGCCTTATAATGATACATTCCTCACATGGGTATCATGCAGAGCAAGTATCTTAAGAAAGGAGAAGCCCTCACAAGAGTCCTGGCACCAGTAAGTGTTAGCTGTCAGTATTATTACCTGACATCTTTACGTAGATGTCTGACAGCTATGCCATGTTACCAACGCCATGAAACAATTCTTGGTCCCAACCGCGTTCCACCCTTATCGATGAATTTCTCGGGGCTTCAGTGATGGGAATGTGTGCGTTTTTCCACATAATGGACATGGCTAATAAAGGTTGGCCTGGTCCTTCATAATAAGTTGCTCCAAAGTTTATATGGGTGGACTCAGACAAGTGATAGCCAACTAATATAGACAAAAAATAGAACTCTCAGCTGCTCATATTTGTACTCTCAGCCTAGAATATCTGGTGAGGGTACTATATGGACTGAATTGTGTAACCCCAAAGGTACGTTGAAATCCTAACTACTGTACCTATAAATGTGACCTGATTTGGATATAGGGGATTTTTAAAATTATTTTAATGAGGCCATACCAGTGTAGGGTGGGTCCTAAACCTAATCCCTTCTGAGTTACAAAAAGAACAGAATAGACACAGACACAAACAGGGGAAGAGGGAGACAGACAAAGGGGAAGATAATCTACAAGGCCAGGAACGCAAAGGGTGGCTGGAAGCTGCTAGAAGCTGAAGTAGACATGAGCCATGCCCTGAATTCCTACTTCTAGCCTCCCGAACTGTGAGAAAATAAATATCTGTTCTTTAAAGCCACCCAATTGTGTTATTTTTTTCTTATGGCAGCCCTAGATGACTAACACATACCCATGGTTATCCATGAAGCCTGGTGTAAAATAGTGTTCTCCCCTCCTTGTCTAGCCCACCCGAATCCTGCTATTTCCTTATCAGTGTCCTCTGCCTTCACTAAGAGCTACAACAGAGTCGGCTTGATGCTGATGCATAGAAATGCAGTTTATTTTTTAGTTTATATTTATGATTGACTAGCATTAATTTTAATGGTTTGTTAATTTTTCTGTGGAGGCATTTCTGAAATCTATGAATAATAGCAGTTGCAGCTTTTCCTTCTTTTTGTTGTCATTTTGTTCTAGCTTGGACCTCCAGTGTTAAATATTTAATATAAATAATGATAGAAAGCATCCTTATTTTTTTAATATTTTTTTGTGTGCTTTAAGTGAAAGTTTTCAAATCAAGTCAGTCTCTCACACAAAAACGCATATACACCTTGCTACACACTCCCAATTACTCTCCCCCGAATGAGGCAGCCTGCTCTCTCCCTCCACTCTCTCTTTTCGTGTCCTTTTCGCCAGCTTCTAGACCCCCTCCACCCTCTCATCTCCCTTCCAGGCAGGAGATGCCAACATAGTCTCAAGTGTCCACCTGATCCAAGAAGCTCACTCCTCACCAGCATCCCTCTCCAACCCATTGTCCAGTCCAATCCATGTCTGAAGAGTTGGCTTTGGGAATGTTTCCTGTCCTGGGGCAACGGAAGGTCTGGGGGCCATGACCACTGGGATCCTTCCAGTCTCAGTAAGACCATTAAGTATGAATTTATGAGAATTTGGGGTCTGCATCCCACTGTTCTCCTGCTCCCTTAGGGTTTCTCTGTTGTGTTCCCTGTCAGGGCAGTCATTGGTTGTAGCCGGGCACCATCTAGTTCTTCTGGTCTCAGGATGATGTAGTAGCTGATTCACGTGGCCCTTTCTGTCTCTTGGGCTCGTGATCACCTCGTGTCCTTGGTGTTCTTCATTCTCCTTTGATCCAGGTGGGTTGAGACCAATGGATGCACCTTAGATGGCTGCTTTCTAATGTTTAAGACGCCAGACGCCAGTCTTCAAATTGGGAAAGCATCCTTATTTTAATGCTAATTAATTTTAAAGAGAATGTCCCACATTTCACCATGAACTATCATGCCAGTTGTATTTTTCCAACTTAAGGAACTCCTTTTCTGGTCCATGATTGCTCAGAGTCCTTATCTCTCAGTGTGATTGGATTTTATCAACTGCTTTGTCCCCATCTCTTGAGGTGAGCATGTCTTTTCTTCTTCCATCTATGCTTATGGTGAATTAAATTATTCAATCTTTAATGTTCACTCAAGCTTGCATGCTGATGATAAACCCCCTTGATGATGGCGTATTACCTGGTTTATACTTTGCTGGATTTCCTTTGCCAGTATTTTATGTAGGTTTTTGCATTTCAGTTACTTAGTGTGCTTGCCCTGTAACTCTTCTTCTACCATCCCTGTCTAATTTGGTGTCAATATTAAACTAGCCTTAGGGATGAAGTAGAGGAGCATCTCATCTTTTTCTCTTCTTTTCTGACTTTGCACAAGATTAAAATGCTCTGTTTCTTGCCTGTTTGCTGCAACCTGAATGAAAGTGGTCTCGGCCTCCTATTTTCTTAGGGAGATCTTGAACTACTGACCCATTTTGTGTAGTGATTAAAGGTCTTTTCTGGTGCTACGTAGAAAAATTTCCACTGCATGTTCTAGGCTGCTAGGATTTCCTCTTTAAATGTTATGTTGTTATCACGATTTTCAGTCTCATCCACGTCAATTACTCAATCCCAGATTTTCCCTCATTTTTCCAAAGTCATACTCTACATCTATTCCTGGCAGCAATTCCCTTATCTAAGACTTGTTTGCAAACAAAAATACAACCCAGCATCTTTGAGTCCATGATGTGAGAATACAGTCCCATATAACTTTTTTGTAACTGTTGTTAAGTGTTTCTCCTCTTTTTTTTTTTTTTTTTTTGTTCATTTCCCACCTATCTAGCAGTTTCAAAGTTGTGCACTTAAGGTTGAGGTCATTAGCTGGATTGACTCCGTGCAGGGCCATGGGGTGCTAGTTGCAAATGGGAATCAAAAGAGCACTCCTCTAGAACTAGGAGGCAGGAGGAGGTGGTTGGGCGGTTGTTGGGGGGGGGAACTGGGCAGGGCTGTGTGGAGAGGGGCGCCCAGGGGAGGTGCCAGGTCGGAGGCTGCCCCACCACAATCTCACGTGCATCAGGAAGGAGCTGGCTGCAGGAGCCTTTCGCGAGAGTCCCAGCCCACCCAGCCTTGCCCTGAACTCAGACCCGCTAGGCTCACAGGTCCCACCAGAACTAGGGGAAGCCTGAGGCTATCGATGTCAAGTCCCAGGGTACACCCCTGAGCCCAGTCACAGTGCTTATGCTGGGATAGTAGGGCAGAGGAGGCGTATGGGGACTTGGGTCCAGAGGGTGACCCAGAAAGGGTGGGAGAGTTGTGGTCACCCTAGGACTCTGGCTCCGCACGTGAAGGGCCCCAGGTTGCACTTCCAGGAGGAGAAGGCGAAGCCACAGAGGCCACACTGCTCACACAAACAATCCCCCACCCCCCTCTGCCCTTTCTCCAGGCGGGACGCCCCTCCTGTGCTGTCCTCAGAAGGGCTCTTCAGGGACCGCACCCCTAGTTTGCGGAGCAGCAGAGCCTGCCCCAGTCTGGACTAGGGACTTTATTTCTTCCACTCTCACCACTGGCTGAAGGCAGACTCCTGTCTCCACAGACTAAAGAGGAATTATCAAAATGAGCTCAAAACTCTAGATTTGAGTTAAGGATCATAAATTAACACAGAGAAATACAACTTTAACAACAAAGACCTGTTTGGAGTCCCAGTTGCAATTAAAAAAAAAAAAAAAAAACTTGAACAGAGGGAGTGATAAAGTCTTCCTTCTTTTGCCACCCTCTCTCGGTGGTCCCAAGCTTTCTCATCTCCCACCTCACAAGACTGTATCAACTGCTTTGAGACTTTTAGAATAAAGATCCCCAGGCATATCACTGCTGTCACCCTGTGAGGATTTCCCCAGTGCTGGGTTAGACTAAGACAGAATCCTTCCAAGGCTTCCAGGGCCTGTGTACTGGACGGTCAGCACACGGAGCCTCAGAGCCCACTTTGTTTTTCCTGCAATTGGGCACGACCCCAGGGACATGACCCTTGAGAGTGCTGACACTTCCTGAAGGCAGTGACCCTCCCCCTGGGCTTCTCTCTGCCTGGGTCTCAGAATCTCTGAGGCCAACTTGTACCCTCGGAAGTGTTTCTACTGAAGGACACGTAAACAGCACTGTGGATTTGTGTCCTGCAGTCTGCAAAACTGCCTCCCCTGAGTGGGGTGAGGAGCTAGTGAAATACTGAAATCATTGAAACTAGCAGAAGCCACAGCTCATGGTGCTGGGAGAAAACTGGGAAGGACGGAGAGGTGAAGAGGCTATAAAGGCCCAGTTGTGAAGGCGACCATGGGCCAGGATGTCCTGAAGTCGCAAAGCTGACCAATGCTGAGTGCCCTAAAACCTGCCACTCCTGTACCCATCTTTTCTTTCAATGGACAAAGTCTTCCCCTGCTCTTATGTGCCTGGGCTGGAAGGGCCTTTGACTTATAACATGAAGCAGCCTCCAGAGCCTCTTGGGGCAAGTGATGGTCAAGGAGGCTCTGCCTAACCCCACCCTGCCCTTCCCACTTGTCAGAGGACCAGAAATTTCAGTCTTCCAGCTCCTGGGCTGATCTAGTGACTTGTAACAGGATTTCGCTGGAACTGGAAGGTGTTGAAGACAGGAAGTACTCCTGGGTTTCTTCACCCAGCTGAATGCCTAGTTCCTGGTCTTATTACACGGCTTACATTCAGGATAAGAAGAGGCGTTTGGAGCTTTACGCATGACCTCTTAGCAGAGGTTTCTGTTCAGGAACGAAGAGGTAAAAAGAAGCAGTATCTACTAAGTCCTTTTCCAAGAGTCTCAGGAAATTCTCACGAAGACCCTCTCAGGTAAGGACTGACGGGAAATGCCTTGGTTTAATATTAAACTTTGCCCTTGACACATTTTGTTTATGGAGGGCGTATACATATTGTCCGCTCAAGGAAGCACTGTAGTTCTTATCTAGACTTTATGTAGAATGAGTATATATAAAACCTAAACTTGGTCCTTAAGCAAGGGGTTACCTCTTAGAGAAGGCCTATGGGAAGGTTTCTACCAAATTCTGTGGTGCTGCCATTGCTCCAAGGAGCCCAGGTGGTGCCAAATTTGAGCACTCGGCTGTTAACCGAAGGTTAGTTTTTTGAACCCACCAAAAGGCTCTAAGGAGTAAAGACCTGGCGAACTGCTTCCGTTAAGATTACAAACCAGGAAACCCTATCGGGGCAGTTCTCCTTTTACACTGGGCCACAATGACGCAGAAACCCACTCGATGGCACCTAGCAATAACAACAGGAAGCCGTTGCCCCCCATGTGCTTGAAGTGCCTCTCTGGGGAAGGTTGGCCTTCAGAGCCAGCTCATGGCCACACGAGAACTGAGGCTCATGTTTTGTTACCACACCTTAGTTTCAGTCAATAAATTTATTTTCCAGTTTATTCACGAGACTTGACTGCAGACATCTCTCAGGTATTGTCAAAATTAATTCCATTCTCTAATAATGATTTGCCAGGACGTATTTCCAAGCGTTTCCAAGAGACTGGAAAAACTTTCCAAAGAGGCTTGTCCAGCGCCATGTTGTGCAGTAACTACAGTGTTGACGTAGTATTACCCACATATTATTATATTAACCACATAGTTTCCACGTTTTCTGCTTTCCATAAATACAACTGAAATTCCAAGTCTACCACCTGAAGTACTTCCTTTAGTGTTTCACTTAGAAGTCTGGTGGTGATGAATTCTCTCAGGTTTCTTTCCCCTAAGAATGGCATTATTTGTGCTTTACTCCTGAAGGTAATGATACATAGATACATGATACATAGAATTCTGGGTTAATATTTCCATCTTTCAGGGTTGAAAAAATGATGTTTCACAATCTATTTTTTTGGCTTCCATGGCTTCTGATAGTGAATACAGAGTCATTCAAATTATTTTTCTCAGGTGAAATGTGTTGTTTTCTCTCTACCTCCTTCCTGAGTATTTTCTTGACCTTTGTTATTCTGCAGTTGATTATGATGTATGGTATTTTTATGGAAGTAACCCATGTTCTCTATATATATATGTGTGTCAACTGTTTTTCCCCTCCCGGGTGTGTCTGTGAGTACAGTATACTGTTTTTTTCTTTTTACATGCTGCTGTTAAAAAAAAGAAAAAAAAAATTAGAGTAATGTACTTACAAATATACTTGGGATGTGGGGTAAGGCCCACTGGGTTGGCAAAAAACCCATAACCCGCAGAATATTTTTGTGCAAATACGGTATTGGGGCATGGAATTCTTTAACTTGCTGTGGTTTGCTGAACTTTTTGAATCTGTAAGTTTATGTCTTTCACAACATTTGGAAAGTGTTCAGCCAGTATTTTTTCAAATACTATTTTCTTCACCACACATTTTGTCCACTTCTTCTGGAGTTCCAATAAATAAGCTTTTTGTCTAGTTCTTGAGGCACTGTCCATTTTTTTTCCATATTTTCCTCTCTGTTTGCAGAATGGATATTTTCTACTGATCTTATTTCAAGTATTTAGTTTTTTTCTCTGTCATCACCATTCTGCTATTGTGAAAATATCAACTGAATTTTTGATTTCTACAATTGTACTTTTAACATGTAAAATTTTCATTTGCAAATAGCACCTATTATCTTTCCATTTATTTAAAAAGTGTCCCTGTTATTTCTTGGATTAGAATAGCATTTTAAAATCTGTTTCTTATGATTTTGAGAGTACAAGTCCTGCTTAAATTTTATGGAGAATTTTTTTGTTTTTAGCAGTCAATTGACCCAGTTATGTTCAGGCTCCAAGTTCTGTCCCATCTTCTGTATTCTATGGTTCAAATGTGAGTTCAATTTTTGAAGGCTTTGCAGCTGTATTAAAGTCTAACCTATGTGAGCGCCACTCAGTATGGAACCTTGATGGCATTCTAACCCATAGTGCGGCTCTTAAAGGATTTGATAATGCTTCTTTGGGTCAGGGCAATGGATACGCACCTGGGGGGTGAACCAGGAGTTCATAGCAAGTCTGCAGAATCTCTTTCTTGCACAGCCTCCTCTCTCTCTTTCTCTTCTTCTCTCTGAGTTCAGAAGGAGTGCTTTCCTGGCCCACTGGCGGGAATGCTGGGGCTTTAATCTCCTCATTCTGTTGTGCACATCAGTGACTGGTTCTGCCTATGGGGCCAAAGCACTGGACAACCAGCCAAAAGGCTGGCAGTTTGAACGTGTCAAGAAGCACCTCAGAAGACAAGCCTGGCAATCAGCTTTTGAAAAGTCTCACCCTTTGAGGTAGAATTGACTAGGTGTCAGTTAACAGCAGAGAGAGAGAAAATGTAATGGAGCTTTCTCTACAATATTTGGTTCTTCCATACTCTGGTCAGAGAGAAGGATTCTCCTCTGCCAGAGTTTCAGGTGTCTGCCCACCTGCCCAGCTGCCTGTCTCTCTCCTTTGCGGACCTTCTATCCCATTTATATGAGAGAGGGCTTCTCTTGGAGCTATTTCTGTCCACAACGGGTGTGCAGCTGTGAGATTTGGGCTCATTTAATTTCAGCCTCTGGAATGTCCATACTTTATGTTCTGGTTCCGCCCCTTCCCCATCCACCTTCAACACTTTCCTTTGCAGAGTCCTGAGATAGTGTCCCATGCATTTGTCCAGATACTTAGTTGTCAGATACCAGCATAGCCACTGGGGGCAGTGCTGTTGTGGTTGGGGGGGGAGGGACTGTACACTGAAGGAGCTGCAAGACCTGGCTGCCTTGTGTGAGCAGGACGGGGGTGTGCTGAGGAGTGGGTGCTGAAGGTGCTGAGTCAAGGGGCGTTTAATATAAAGTTGGGTCAAGGATAGTTTGTTGACAAGGATTTATTGCCGTAGCAAGGGTTCTGGAAATGGGTTTAATATGCTGTGGGATTGCTTTTGGAAGCTTAGAAAAGGCAATGGCCCACATTCTCTGAAATGGAAATGCCAGACCTGCTGTGTCAGATGTTGGAAGAGGGATTAAAAGCCTCCAATATGTGGGCATGTCTGAGTTAGTCTTCTATAAGACCATTTCTTGGAAGTCCTGAAGGATACCCATTTCATCAAAAGAATAAGGAATGCGGAGATGAGGGGAGCACCAGCAACACAGAGCTTACCAATATGTATACTTTGTAGGGAGTCCCTGGGCGCCACAAACAGTTAAGTGCTTGACTATTATCCGAAAGTCTGGCAGTTTGGCAGTTTGAACGTACTCAGAGGGTCCTTGGAAGACAGTCCTGGCCATCTGCTAGTAAAGGATGAAAGCCTTAAAAACACTATTGAACAGTTAGTTCTACTATGCCCACATGGGGTGGTCATGAGTCAGAAATGACTTGATGACAACTAACAGCAACAATCATCTATAGGCTCAGGTTGTTAGTGGGAGCTGGGCTGCCTAGTAGCAATGCAAATCATGGGATCCCAGCTCCACAGAGGCCAGGTGGAAGTACTTAACCGTCAGAAACAAGTTGTGTGTGATTCCAATAATGGTCAGCAGGTCAGAGTAGTAGTTATCTATTGGGGCATAATAGATTTCCCCAAACTTAGCAGGTGTGAGATAAATGGAAAATTAATATTCAACTCATTCTGATAAATTTGGAACTAGACAAAAATTTTGGTATCACTCAACATAGTTTTCAGGTGAAGGAATAAACTAGAAAATTTAAATAACTAGTATAAGTATAATAAGAGATTTTTCAAAGAATGATGATATAATTGCATACCTGAATAAAAGACAAATACATCAAAATCAATGGTTTGTCTCCAGTATAGACACGAGGGTCTCAAATTGGCAAGGGTGAGAAGGGCAGACCGTTCTCTTTCCCCTACTACTTGACTGGATCAAACTGTGTTCAAAACTGTAAAATATTTAGGAAAACATTGTTTTGACCAGAGCAGCAAAGGACCTCTATGACGAAAACTAATGTACTAAAATACATAAAATGAAACCTGAATATATGCAAAAAATATGCCATATTTTCAAATGAGAAGTCTTGTCAATCAAATGGAGGTCCCTAAAACTAATATATAAGTGGAATGTATTTCCAGTCAGAATATTAAGATAGTTGTTTTTGAATTGTATACAGTAATCGTATGCTACAAATAGTACAGTAGATAGCAGAGGATGTTGCTGGTGTTAGGAGACTTGGAGTCCATTTCTGACTCATAGTG
Organism: Loxodonta africana; assembly: GCF_030014295.1. NCBI lineage: Eukaryota > Metazoa > Chordata > Mammalia > Proboscidea > Elephantidae > Loxodonta > Loxodonta africana. The sequence continues at coordinate 632,120 of NW_026975669.1, read as the reverse complement.
ATCCCATTTCACTGCCCCATAGGGTTTTCTAGGCTGTGATCATTATGGGAGGAGAACAATAGGTCTTTCCCCTCAGTGCCCCCTGGTGGGTTCGACCTGCCAAACCTTCTTTGCATTAGCAGATGAGCACTTAATCACTGCAACACCACGGCTGCTTTAAAAGGTATAGAGAAGAAAAACATGAAAAAGCAGGATACTGACAGGTGTCTACCTCCTCAGGTAACAGAAAAAATTGATATTACACAGCATAGAAACTGACAAGTTGACCAATGAAACAAAATCTGCTAAGAAGTCACGATAACCATTGATACAAAGGCGGTATTTTGAGAAAATTATATTTATTTAATAAACGGTGCTGACTCAAGTGATTGTTCTGGGGGACAAAGCTTGAGAAAATGTGATACACAAATGATAGATTTGGAAAATCATGTGAAATGGAGATGATAAGACTTAATAACAATTTCCATTTTACACAGAAGGATAAAAGTTAAGCACTTGAAAAATGAGCAGTGAATTCAAACAGATCGTTCACAGCAAATCCACATGCCCAATAAACATAGTCCAAGTTGCTCAAAAACACTGGTAGTTAAGAAAATATCAAAGTCCCAGTGAAACTGGCACAATTTAAAAATCAACACCATCTATAGCTGGCTGGGCTGTGGGGAGAAGGATACCCTGAGACATGGCTGGAAAGGTGCTTTAGGACAGCCTATAGGGGAAAGACACGGCCATGGCTCTGTACTTTTAAAACATACTTTGAGCTGGAAATCTCACTCTATGGAGTCTATTCCACAGAAACAGATCCTGTAGTACACAACGGATAGTTATTATTAGTGTTGACCAAACATTGACTGTACATTGATAGTTGAATGATAGATAACTTATGGTAAAGCTACATCATCAATAAATGAGTTGTAGTAGTTGAGTGGGAAAAATATCTGTGAAGTATTATTTATTACTGAAAAAATCTAGGTGCATGCAGAGAAGTGTATATAAAATGAGCACATCTGGGTTAAACAATATCAATTGTTTGAATATGCTTGAATACCTGTTTATGTTTATGAGTGTGTATAAGTCCGTGTGCTTGTTTAAGCAAGGATAAGAGAGACTACTTACCACATTGTTAACCTGAATTATCTTGGATCCACTTGCGGGAAAGAACAGGGGGAGGAGAGCTAGAACACGCAGGAAGAGTGGACTTAAAAAGCATGGATGATAATGTTTACATTTTAGTAGTGTTATGTATGGATGAACAAATCTGTCTTAAAGTGAGAAAGCCAGAATATTCCTTAGAAGCAAGGATGGCTTTGGCCATGTTATCAAGAGGGAGGGACCAGTCCCTGGAAAAGGACATCATGCTTGGTAAAGCAGAGGTCCAGTGAAACAGAGGAAGACCCTCAATGAGATTGATACAGTGGCTGCAACAGTGTGCTCAAATATAGCAACGATTATTAGGATTGCCCGTGACCAGGTGGTGTTTTGTTCTGTGGTGCAAAGGGCCACTGTGAGTCAGAACTGACTTGATAGCTTCTGACAAGAACATGTAGAAGTACAGATAAAGTGTACTGAATTGAGATCATCTATTTAAATTATTCATGTAAGTTAAAAGATCAAAAAATATAGTGTCAGTGCCATATCTAATGACTTACAGAGAATCAAGGTAGAATATCAAGTGAAATAAGGGGCGAGAGCAATGTGGGTGGAGTGTGACCAGGCTTTCATAAAAGCCAACACCCGAGCAGATGTACTTGTGTACCTGTGACTGTGTATATGTGTCCCTGCAGAGAGGTGTAGGGAAGGATACACGTGTGTCTATTAACATTGGATACCCTGGGGGAGCAGGACCAAATTACATAGGAGGGTGGGACCCTGACATAAATTTTTTTGCCACACAAATCTGTGATCTTGCAAATGTGATAAAAAAACAATTTCAGAGCTTTGGAAATTCATAAACATCATAGATACATGTATATTTTAACGTGTTTTGTTAAATATTTAAAATAGGTGAAAATTCTCCAGAATGACAGACAAAAGATTTGAATCACTGGCCGGAGAGCACACCGCAGAAAGTAATAATAAGATCCAGTGGATTTCTTGTTGTTCTTGGAGCCAGTGAGTTCTTCTGGTCTCTATAACTGGAAATGACCAAAAATAATTTTGGGAAGTCAGTAGAGTTACCCCTCAAACACATCTTGCAAGCACACGTCTACAGCTAAATGTAGAAGGCTGGACGCCATGTGCGATTCACTAGGTAACTCATGCGCCTCTAGAAGATTCTCTTTCCTGGATATGCTGCTTCCACCTCCTCCCTGTGTAGCCCCACTGGATAACCCACCTTTGTGCATTCTAGGCCCCATTCAGGTCTGAGCCTAGATCATAGAGGACATCAACTGGGAAGGTAGCTTTTAAGAAGAAAGATGTTGATGAAAAGATTTCAGAAACCAGCACCTCCCCAGCCAGCCTCTCCCCAGCCTGGGAATACCAACCCCTCCCACCCTGATACCTCTGAGAATCTCTGATTTTTCGGTTTGGATCCTTAGGAGGCTGCAGAATTTACCTGGTCTGAACACCTTGGTTCTTCTCTGCCTGTGACCCTCTCCCTCACAGGAGCTGTCTCTGTCACTCTGAGGAATACACACAGGACAGACTGTGGACGGAGGTGCCCATCCTAGAGGCCCTGCCCTCCATTCCTCTGCCCCTGGGGGGTTCCCTGTGATACTTGTGGTCTCATTTCCTAGAGAGATGGATACACCCCTGTCATGTCCAGGGCTTCCCCAGACTTGGGATTTGATGTCGCGACTGAGACTGGGGCTTTGTTGTCCACTGTTGAGTCTGGGCCTGAATCTGCCCCTTCCCACCATTACCTCTGATCACCTGTGTTCTCGCTGTTCTCCCTGGGTTTGAAGCCTTTCCTCTCCTTTGGTTCTTTCACCTCAGAGGGCCTTTTTCTTCCAGTTCTTTGACCTCGCGACAGGTCAGATTTGACCACAGGAAAACAAAAAAAAATTAGCAAGTTTGACATGTCAAGAACCGGAATGTACAGCTTGATTTAGGAGAAGAAAAAGTTCCAAAGCTCTACCCCTTCCCCTAGGACATGCTCTACAGGAAATATCCTGCAAGCCCTGGATCAACTCTTATCCAGAAATGGTTAACACCCAGGGGGATTTTTCTACACCACCTCCCACTTACATTCCCCTAATGTGGCAAAAAGGATGCATCCCAATCATAAACCCAAATTCACCCTAGGAGACCAGAAGACATGGCTTGGGTGAGTTCATTTTCCTTCAACCTGCCCTCCTCTCCTCCTACCAAGCCCTGCCTCTTTCTCTGCCTCTATACTGCTGGGAAGGGACCCAGAGTTGTTTGTTTAGGGCTTTATGTCCACTGCTCACCTGCAGACATGTTTCCCAACAGCCTGCCATCTCTCTGATTCCTTCTCCTCCAAAGAACTCAGTGACACCCCCTTCACCATCACGCCTCAGCAGGGCCCCCCCCAATCCTCCCAGGTCCCACTGAAATCCCCTTTCCCTTTCCCTATTTATGCTGCGCTCATCCTTAGGGTCCCAAGATCTCACCATCCAGATGAGGCCTGTCCTGTCCTCTCCTGGGCCAGGGGAGCCTCTGAGGGGACCTGGTGTCTGCGGTCAGGTATCTGGGGCTTCTTCCATCCAGATCCCCCTTAGGGCTGGAGTTCTCTGTGCGCTTGGGTTGGGAGGGTTGGGGTCACAGTGGAAGGAGGGTATGATCTTCCAGGGGAGCTGGGTTAAACAAACCTGAATGGAGGTCTCTCCTGAAGGGCCCACGTTTCCAGCCCAAAGGCCCTGCTCCTCCTAGTCCCGGGGTTCTAGCACGTCTTCAGGCGCTTTCCCCTCTGGCCTCGGTGGTGCGCCTGCGCCTTCTGCAGCCTGGTCTCCTGCCTCTGCAGCCTGTCCAGCTGGTGCCTCAGCCTCTTCAGTTCTTCTCTCTGCTTCTCCAGCTGTTCCTCGAGGCGCCTGCAGACTGCTGTCTTCTCCCTCACCTCCCTCTTCTTGGCCGCCATCAGGCAACGCCTGGCCAGCTGGTGGCAGCGTCTGGGCCTTCGCTGGACTGAGCGTGGCAGCCGCCTCTCCAGCAGCTCTTCAAAGAAGACCCGGCAGCTGAAGCCCTGAGTCACACCATGCTCCGCGTGGGCCACGAGGGCGTCACGGGACTCGAACACACGGCAGCAGGCCACGCAGCGGAAGCCGCACTCACGGGTCACCAGCCACTCCGGGGTGGTTGGGCGGGGTCTCTCCCCATGCTCCTCCCCTTGATCAGTGGGCTTCTGGGTACAGGTCTGAGGCCCCTCCTGCCAGGGCTCCAGGTTGCTGACCAGGGACTTAGTGTTGGCCAGACTGGGGGCAGAGCCGATGGTGCTCTCCTCAGAGAGCTCGGCCTCAAAGACCTGGGGCATCTTGCCCACGGGTGCAAAGGAGGTTTTGGTCTGCCAGGCGACCGCTACCCCCTTGACCGTGCGCACCTTGGTGAAATATGCGCACCTGACCCATCGCTTTCCTGGGGCAGCCCCGTAACTGGAGGAATGAGAGGTCTGCTCGGTGGAAGATAAAGGAGAAGAGTTCTCAGATTGTTTTGGAATCTTCCTGGGCCTGGAGCTTTGACTTTTTTCTTGGGATGTTGTTGACTCTTGGGCATTTTCCTCTTGGATAGAGACCTCTGAGAATAGAGAGTTAATTTACTTGAGCTTTCAGGGCCCTTATTCTCACCTGTGACCCCAAAGCTTTGGTCATAGGGACCCCTGGAGGCCTTTCCATCACCACATCCTCCACCTCTGCAGACCCCATGGTTTCTTTCTTCTTCCCCAGAGACCCACCACCCTTTGGGGGCACTGCTGTGGAAGACAAAGTCTCCATTGTAAAGTGGCACTGTTTATGGTAGTTCATTTTTTAAGAAGTTATTTTTCTTTAATTCCACATTTATTGAATTCCAATGAATTTGTTCGTTTGGAACTTAGAAATGACCTCATTCCCATGAAGCTTCATAATAAATGTGTGACTTGACGTTTTGTATGTGGGTGATATTCTTAGTAAATTTGGAGGGTAAACACTCCAGAGCAATGGTCACCTCTTTTCATCCTCTTTTTACTGAAAGGCTTTTTATAGAGTTATACGTAAAACAGAAGAATGTGTATATTTAGTTATGATTCTTACATGTATAGCTCTTCCTTGCACCCTTCTTAACCCAGCCACAGTAAAAGATGAAAATTGTTTTTCTCAGAGTAGAAGCCCAGTCCTTAGTAGATGAAGTGAGGCAGAAAGAGATGGCCGTATCTGAGAACCTTGATGCGAGAACTTCAGATGGAGAACACACAGCCTTCTCCGCTGTGTATGTCTCAGTGGGTTGTCTGTGTCAACCTAAAGGTCTGTGTATGTTTCTGAATCTGTGGGAAGGACTGCAGAGTTCAGGATGCAGAAAGAGATGGAGCTAGGTCGGGTGCGTTGGATGGAGGGAAAGCTCGAGAGAGAGACAAGATTCAGAGAGGGAACATGCCAGCAGTTGGTTAGAAGGATACAGAGATCAAGGAGGGAGCAGAAAGCAGGGCTCAGCCACTGAAAGGCAGAATGGGGCAGCAACAAAGAAGACAAGGCGGGGGCAGACTAGTCGGAGAAAGAATGGATAACTAAGAATGATAGCAGAAACTGAGGTTAGCTATAGTTGGAATTTTAAAATTCTTTCCTGCTAGACTTGGAAAACATCATGCTAAATGGAATAAGTTAGTATTTGCCCTAAGTATAGGGCAAATACTGTACGATCTGACTTACATGAAATAAGCAAATATATAGAAAGCAAAGATTATTGGTCGTTGCCAGTTGTGGGCAGGGGGAAGGGGAAGTTTTTCCACTGGGGCATTGAGGTTATGTTAATGGTTGTAGAAAAGTTTGGAGAAGGATATTGAGAATGGTTACATGACTTGAAGAACGTAATGAGTATCACTGACTCATACATTAGAAATTATTCAGTTATGTTTTATGTATATTTTCAACACAATTAAAAAAATTAAACTTTGCAATTACAGGAGAAAAAAAAATGATCTATACTATAGGTGTCTTTACGTAGAAGAATTGTTAAACCCTTAGGTAAAGATGGTCAGGAGACCTTGGAGGAGAAGAGAAATCCCTAGAGCTAGAGGGGCAGGGCCTTCCTGGACCGTCTTCTGCCTGAGTCCAGGCTGAGGACTGTGGCAGCTTACATTGACTGGGAACTCTGAACGAACGTGTCGTACTGTGCTCCATCACACCACCCACTCCCAAAACCTCCTGATAAATTTGATATATTTTTTTAATTCGCGTGATATATTAATTCAGTCTCATGAAAAAATTAAGCACAAATCTCTGTAACCACCCTTCTACCTGGTTCTATACCCACTGCCCCACTTGCCCACCTGCGTTCTTTCCGCTAACAAAGCAGGAGAGTTCACAAATCTGACTTGTCTGCTACTGTTACGGAAAGCCCCTCAGATGACAGTAGAATTCTATACTTCACTCACATAGTTATTCCTTCGTTTATTTATTCACAGTATAATTTCTTACTGTTTACTAATTGACAGGAAGTTTTTTCAGGTGAAAGCCTCGGTGATCCCTTGTGGTCCTTGTTTCCGGGGTGAATCAAACCCCTTGCTGCCCAGCACCCATCGCACAGACTGAATTTTTCTCCCACCCTTACCTCGGGCCTTAGAGAAAGGCCTCTTCCTCATGTATTGCCGCTCCATTCTGGCTGGGTGAAGATGAACCACGAAGGATGGTCACCGGCAAGATGTTTCTCCTCCTCCCACGTAGAGATGATGTCCCAAACTCTCACAAGTTGGGGACCTTGATTTAGGCAGAACCGTTTGTAATTTGGTATCCAAAGTCGCTCTCCCACAGGAGACCTCAGAGCCACAACCTCTCCAAAGAGCAGTTAGGATCTGAGTGAGCACCAAGGCTTCCAGTAACCCTTGTGTGACATCATCGCTGACATCGCTCAGTTCCGAGGGCCCAGTTTGAATCTAAACAGCGCACTAGGAAAAAATATGGCAACTGTTGTGGGAGAGGCTAGGAGGCTGGGAGGAGGGAAATTATATCTTAAAAATGAATTGCAATGTTCACTTAAAGAAGTCAATATCCAAGAGGAAGGAAACTGTGAGTTGAGGGAATAGAAGAGTATAATGAGTCGCTGTTTCTCCCAAACCTCTTCTCTGGCCTGAATCAAATCTCTCCAGCTCTAGAAACACAGTGTCCACTCTGAACACCTCTCAGGCCTCCTTTGCCACTTAGGCTTCACACAGGCTGTTCCCTCTGACTAGTAGACGTTCTCTCCCTTCCTGTTGACTGGTTCCTCCTCCAAGGTACCCAGTCTGTGCTCCTGCTTTATGTATTCAGAGCACCTAGTAATCCTCCATCATAGCACTGAGTCATAGGAGGTGCTCATTTTCCAATTTTTGTCTTCCAAATGGGTTGTAAATAACTTGGGGACAAAGATGGGATCTGCCTTATTTTTGGCAGTCCCAGAAAGTGAGACAGAGCCCCACCCATAGGAGATACTCAATATATATCTATTGATTAAATAACAGAAGACTCTTCCAAAAGACTCACCCTTCGTAGCCATCTGTGCAGAATGGAGGTTTTGGTCTGTTGCCTGGAGGTACCATCACTCAGTGGTGGTGTCTAGGCCACTCTCTCTTGACCTCCTGACTCTCAACCCTGTGAAGCCTCTTGGCCTGTCCACATGCTTCTCCCTTGGAGCCACTAAAAAGGGTAGGATTACATCATCACAGAAAAGCACTGAGACTCCGGACGTCTATGGTAAACCTGCTTGGGAGGCTTAGGAGAGCCCTCGGGGAAAGGTCCACTGTCCTCTGCTTGATCTCCTTTTTTGTCCAGGGGGCAATTAGGAAAGGAAGAAGCAAATTGTTGAAACATTTTAAGGCAGGGTTTGGGAAGTTGTGCTTGGTAGGTAGAGGAGAGCCTGAGGATTTGAAGGAAAATGAAAGATGTCAACATGGGAGCAGAGGGCTCGTTTTGTGTGACGACAGATGGTAGAATGTGGGCAAGTGGTTGGAAATATATAAAAAAGAAAATCTCCTAACCATCCACTCGTGTTTCAAAATTTAGGTCAAACATCACTTCGTGGTGGAAGCCTTTCCAACCCTACACCTGGTAGAATTTCCCACCCTGCTGCGTACTCTATTGTATTTAAGAAATGCTTCTGCCACAACTAGGGACAAACTTGATTGCATTTACATGTTGTGATGGATAGCAAAAATGGCCACATGTTCTAATATGTATGTATCCATACATATTATATGACTTACAGCTCCCTTTCTCAAGAGCAAGATTCTTCCTCCACTCCTTGAATTTGGACTGATCTATGATTGCTTTGGCCTTTGGGACAGTACAAAGACTAATAGAAGCAGAGACCGGATATAATTAGACACATCGTGGCTTGCTCTCTTACCAAAAACCAAACCCATCACTCTCAAGTATATTCTAACTCATAGTGACCCTGAAAGACAGAGTAGAACTGCCCCATAGGATTTCCAAGGCTGTCATCTTTACAGGAGGAGAGTGCCATGTCTTTCTTCCACAGAGCAGCTGGTGAGTACGAACTGATTACCTTTCCTTCAGCAACTGAGCCCTTAACCACTGCACCACCAGGGCTCCTCCTTGCCCTCTTGCTGCTCTTCAAACACTGAGAATCCATGGGAACAGCCCAGGCCACCCTAATAAATGACAAGAGACCATTAGAGAGAGAATCCAGCTGAGAAGATTTCACACCCTCTGCCCGCCAGCTGACATGGTGGCTGATTCCAGATACATGAGGGAGCCCATCCGAGAGCGGCTGAGTCTGCCCCAGACCAGAAGAACCCCAAACTGCCAACCTGCAAAACTGTGAGCGAAGTAACTGCTTGTTCTTTTAAGGCACTTCATTTTTGGGTCATTTGTTATAGAGCAATTGATAACTGATCTGTTAACTGGGCTGTTTCTCTCACCAGACTGCAAGGAATCTTTTCTTAATCCTTTCTGTATCAGCAGTATCTGGCAGAGGGTTATTCCTGTAGTCATTAAAAAAAAAAATTTTTTTTTTTAAAAAGTAGAAATTTCTTCATTTACATCATTTAAAAGTTTCTGTCATTATGTTTTAATTTTGTTTTATAAATAAGATATGGCTGGATTTGCAAGTCTAAGCTGAGTGTACATGTTTTTTCCTTAGGTATTAATCCCTTTTTCTTGCTATTACTCATACATTTAGACATAATTCCCGTATTATACTTCATATTCACTGTTCTTTTTTTTTTTTTTTTATTCTGCCTTTCCTGTTTATTTTTTTATTGGAATGATAAAATTTCTCTTACTTTCCTTTTCCTTCTAGCTATTTGAAAGTTGTATTTTCAATTCCTATTCTTTCATAGTAAACATGAGATCTTTGAACATTTTAACATTTGGTATATTGTATCAAGTTCATATCTCAGTTCTCCTCTCAAACAGTAATTTTTTGCTAGCTGCCATTGCTAGAAGCCGACTAATGGTGAACTTAGGTAACACAGAACTAAAGGTTGCCAGGTCCTGTGTCATCCTCACAAATGCCAGCAATTTAGATTCCATCATTATGGCTAATGTGCCAGTCCATCTCACCAAGGGTCTCCTACAGCCTTGTTGGCCTTCTTCTTCACCAACCATGATATTCTCCTCTAGGACTGATTAATCTGTCCTGATGACATGTCCAAAGCAAGTGAATTGGACAGTATTCTCTTGTGATCTGTAAGGGTTTAATTGTCTAATTTTCAGAAGTAAATCTCCAGGTCTTTCTTCCTAGTGTGTCTTAGTCTTGAAGCTCCATTGAAACCTGTCCACCATGGATAACCCTGTTGGTATTTAAAATACTGGTGGCCTAGCTTCCAGCATCATAGCAACATCCAAACCACCACAGTACAGCAAACTAAGAGACAGGCAGTGAGCTGAACAGCGTATTGTTGTTGTTAGGTGTCATCAGGTCAGTTCTAATTTATAGTGACCCTATATACAGCAGAACAAAACACTGGCCAGTCTTGTGCCATCCTCACACTTGTTATTATGCTAGAGCCCATTGTTGCAGCCACTGTGTCAATCCATCTCACTGAGGGTCTTCCTCTTTTTCACTGTCTACTTTACCAAGCATAATGTTCTTCTCCAGGGCCTGGTCTCCCCTGATAACATGTCCAAAGTGTGTGAGACAAACACTCACCATCTGTGCTTGTAAGGAATATTCTGGCTGTACTTCTTCCAAGACAGACTTGTTTGTTCTTCTGGCAGTCTGTGGTATACTCAATATTGTTCACCAACACCATAACTCAAAGGCAGCATTTCTTCTTCGGTTTCCCTTATTCATTGTCCAGCTTTCACATGCGTATGAGGTGTTTGAAAACGTCATGGCTTGTGGCAGGCACACCTTAGCCTTCAGAGTGACATCTGTGCTTGTCACCAGCTTAAAGAGTTCTTTTGCAGCAGATTTGCAATACATCATTTGATTCCTTGATTGCTGCTTCATGAGCGTGGACTGGGGAACTGAATAAAATGAGATCCTTGATAACTTCAATCTTTTCTCTGTTTATCATGATGTTGCTTATTGGTCCAGTTGTGAAGATTTTTGTTTTCTTTATGTTGAGGTGCAACCCATACTGAAGGTTGTAGTCTTTTTTATTCACCGCTAAGTGCTTCAGGTCCTCTTCACTTTTCACCAAGTTTGTGTTATCTGCATATCGTAGGTTGTTAATGAATCTTCCTCTAAGCCTAATGCCACGTTCTTCTTCATATCGTGCAGCTTTTTGGATTATTTGCTCAGCATACAGATTGAATAAATGTGATGAAAGGATAGAACCCTGACACAAACTATTCCTGATTTTAAACCACATAGTACCCCTTGTTCTCTCTGAAGAACTGCCTCGTGGTCTATGTACAGGTTTCACATGAGCAAACTTAAGTGTTCTGGAATTTCCGTTCTTTGAAGTGTTATCCATAATTTGTTATGATTCACACAGTATAATGCCATTTCATAGTCAATAAAACGCATGGAAACATCTTTCTGGTATTCTGGTATTCTCTGCTTTCAGCCCAGATCCATCAGACATCAGCAATGATATTCTTCATTCCATATCCTCTTCTGAATCTGACTTGAATTCCTGTTGCAACTTCTTTTTAATGATCTTCAGCAAAATTGTACTGGGTTTTGATATTAATGATATTGTTGATAGTTTCTGAATTTTGTTGAATCACTTTCTTTGGAATGTGCACAAACATGGATCTCTTCCAATCGGATGGCTAAATTATTCAGCCAGTGCTGCATCTGTTTGTTGAAACATCTCAATTGGTACCTGTCAGTTCTTGGAGTCTTGTTTTTTGCCAATGCCTTCAGTGAAGCTTGGACTTCTTCCTTCAGTACCATCAGTTCTTGATGATATGCTTCCTCCTGAAATGGTTGAACATCGACCCATGCTTTTGTGTGTGTGTGTGTGTGCAGTGACCCTGTGTATTCTTTCCATCTTATTTTGATGCTTCCTGTGTTGTTCAATATTTTGCCCGTACAAGTACAATCCTTCACTATTGCATGTCGAGGCTTGGATTTTTTCTTCAGTTCCTTTAGCTTGAGAGATGCCAAGCATGTTCTTCCCTTTTGTTTTTCTAACGCCAAGTCTTTGCACATGTCATTATCATACTTTGTCTTCTCAAGCCGCCCTTTGAAATCTTCTCTTCAGCTCTTCTACTTCATCATTTCTTTCATTAGTTTACGTTCAAGAGCAAGTTTCAGAGTATCTCTGACATTCATATTGGTCTTTTCTTTCAGTATAAGGGCTGTATTTGAGGGTACCATCATTTTTATAACTTGCAAGTATCCTCTGTCAGGGCAGTTATTGACTGTAGCTGCACACCACCTAGTTCTTCTGGTTTCAGGCTGATGGAGTCCCTGGTTTATGTGGCCATTAAGGGAAGACCTGTTATTCAAGGAATTATACTTAGAGCAAAATTTGTACATTTATGTATAATTTAAAGCTTCTCCTTTAAAATTGCCTTTCCCTGAACAGAAAGCTCTCACCAGGTCATTATGAGAAATACTCTTTCAGTGTGAGGCAGAAAGAGATGTCCATATTTGAGAGTCCGATGGTACAAATCTCAGTAGCCAAGACACAACCACATCAACTGAGTGTGTGGGTGGGTTGTATATGTCAACATAAGGGTCTGTATTTTTCTGAGTATGAAGGTAGGATTGGCGAGTTAAGAAAGAAAGAGATGGAAGCGTCTTGGGAGTGGAGTGCAAATTCCGTGACAGAAGTTGCAGCAGGGGATCTCTCAAGAGGGTTTTAGAGGCCAGTTAGAAACCTAGGAAGCAAAAGGAAATAGGGCCAGTGGAGGGCAGCACTGGAGTAGTGGTGGGGGGCAGCAAAATAATGGTAGTGGAGAGGGCAACAAAACTGCCCTGAAAGGAGTGGCAAATTAAAGATCCTAGACAAAATTCAGGTTAAGAAAGTAGGAATGTAAAAAAAAATTCTATCCTATAGCTCTCTTTGCTGTGAGGGTTTTTTAGGCCCTTCGAGAGATGTGGGGAGAAGACATAGGAGGAGAAGGGGAGTTCCTGAATCTAGGGGAGGAGTCTGCAAGCCATCTTCTGCCCTCAATGATGTGGGCTCTGGGCTCCTTCAACTTCTCACTGCCAGAACCTCCTGAGATATTTTCTTAATTCTTCACATAGTACATTAATATCATGTCATTAGAAAATATAATAAAGTACGCTTCTCTCTAACCACCCTTTTCCCCATCCTATACTCTCTGCCCTAGTTGTCCACTGGCTTCCTTCCTTTCCACCAGGTACAGATCTTAAACAGCAGAGTGCCTCGTCTGAATCTGTTCTGGAAAGCTCTCAAACTCCCAATGAATTCTGTAGCTTGATCCCTCACTTATTCCTACATTTCTTGTTGATATAAGAATTTGGTTAATTGTCCACCAAATGACAGGAAATGCTTTCTCAGGACGCTCCTCCTTATGACCTTATCCGTTCCCAATTCCTTCATCTTGTCCTATCATGGCTCTCTTTTCTGGTGGAAACCAGACCCTTTGTTCCGTAACACACATCAGTCTGGGACAATTTTTCCTCTCACCCTTATCTAGAGTCTTAGAGAAAGGCCTCTTCCTTCTGTATCACTGTTTCATCCTCTCTGGGTGAAGATGTCCAATCATAATGATGTTCTGAAGGATCTTTATCCCTTTTTCCAGTTCTTCATGATGCATGACCGTTTGGTGACTTGGGGACCCGGGTTTAGTCCGGAATTTCCGTGATAGAGTAGTTCCAGGTGCTCTCCCACAGGATCTCAGATCGACATCCTCACCAAAAGAGATCAGCATGAATGGCATGGCTTCCATAACCCTGTGTGACATCATTCCTGACATTGCTCAGTTCCATGGGCCCACTTTAAACAGAAACACAGCAAAAAGAAAAATATGAAACTGTTCAAGTAGGAGCTTGAATACTGCCAGTCCCAGACTGGGAAAAGGGGGCTTGGATATAAAAAAGGAATTGCAACTTTTCTCTGCACTCCATGTCGTTCCTATCCCTTGGTGGGGAGAGAGAGAGTACATGGAATCGTTACAGTGTGACCAGCAGTTGATTTCTCCAAAACTTCTCATTTGACTCTCTTGGAATCATGTCTCTCCAGCCCTGGTCATACAATGTCCGCTCTGAACACCTATCAGGTCTCCTTAGCCTGTGAGGCTTCACACAGGCTCTTCCCTGTGACTAGAAGATTTTCTCTCCCATCCCATCTGATGGCCTACTCTCTGGTGAAGCATGGTAGTTAAGAGAACTGACCCCATTGGAACAGATTGGGCTTCTGAGCTCACCATAAAATCCTAAGACTCAGGAATTTGTGGTCAGCCAGAATGGGAGGTTTAGGAGTTGACTTGGGGAAAGTCCATGACCTCTGCATCTTTCAGGCTCTGCTTTCACTCTGGAGCCCATATAGAAAAGGAGGTGGTAAATGGAGACAGCATTTGAGGAAGCAATTAAGAACATTGGGGTGGTGATGACTTCTCAGAGGAAAATAAAAGTTTCAACAGGGAAATGCTAGGGTCTACTCTTGTATGACTCCAAACTATAAATAGGGACGAGTGGTTGGAAAACAGTAGAACAAAAGATGATCTGCATCTGGTCACAAATGTTTCAAATGCCTCAGTGGCTTCAGCCTGTCTCCTCAGACTTCTCTCTGGAGAAGACATGGGGCTTCCTGGACCCGGGCCTTTTTTCACGCCTTAACTATCCAATCATATTCTCAACTTGGTTCAGACATCACTTCCCTAAATATCCTCCTGGTAGATTTGTTCACTTCTTGTTCCCTACTCCATTGTACCTGCAAAACCCTTTACCACAGTATAAAACACAACTGCATTTACTTTTTGTGGTTGATGTAAGAAATGTCTACACATTTATCCTCTCTCTGTGCCCATGCCTTCTATGAGACTCTGGAGCGCCTTTCATTAGCAGCAGGAGTCTTTCTCCATCCCTCAGTTGGGGCTGACATTATTGTTTTGAACATTGGGATGGTAGAAAACCTGATAAAATGAGAGAGTTGGAAGACTTTACATTGAGACTTCCCTTTTGTTGCTCTTAAACCCTGAGAACCCATGGGAACATCCTCAGGCCAGCCTGCTAGATGATGGAAGACCAATGGAGGGAGGATCTAGCGGTTTCACTGACTTGATGTTATGAACTGGCTCCCAGCTACCTGGAAGCAAATTGTAGACACATGAGGAAGCCGTGTTGTGAGCCACTGAGGCTGACCCAGATCAGAAGAGCTCCAAACTGACAACTTGAAAAATTGTGAGCTGGTAAATTATTGCTCTTTTAAGACACGACAATTTGGGGTCATTTGTTACAGAGCAATACGTGACTGATACAACTGTTAACTTGGCTGTTTCTCTCACCAGGCATTGAGGGAAATTCTCTGAGTCATTTCATCATCAAGAGCAACTGCCATAGGGTCTCACATGTAGCTGTTATAGTGTAAATGTTTGCTGACTTCATGGATGAATGAATAATATGAATTGTAAGTGTGAATCAGCACAAATTCATGTGTGCAAGAAAACTTGATATTTCTTTAAATAAACTGAATTCCAACTCAGAGCTCTCGGCTTACAAAATTGGGGTAAAATTTTAACCTTACTTCTTTGTAGGGGTATGTTTGGTGTTGGTTTATTTTCTGGGTACCCCGGGGTCCAAAGAAGGACCACGGTTTGAAGATCTTTAACACACCCATCGCCTCAGCCTATGTGGGTGATCTCTCTAGAATCATTGTCTCTGCTGCTTCCATTCCCAGATGGAGCATGAGAACCTTGGCAGGGCTGGGAACACCATAACGTGGTTTGTCTACTTGTGTGCCTGCATTTCCCTTTGAGGTGCTGCCACCTAGCCCAGGGCATTATCAAGAAGCAGGCCTCACCCCTTCCCAATGTGTAGGTCTCTGCTGTCTGACTCCCACTCTTCCCCTGGGTTCCAGTTCACTCAGTGTGATTACTCCAATGAGCTGAGACTCTTACAACAGACTCTTCAGAGTCTCGAAGTTTCAGGGCTTTAACTCTGTGAGTCCAATTACCTCTTTGAAATGAGGTAGGGAAGATTGAAAAACATAGGAAGATTTTATTTTGAATTTAATGTTTCAATAAAATTTCTTGCCATGCATTTTCAAATGGTTCTGCCTAACAATTCCCTCTGTCCTCTTCCAAGATGCAGGACGATGAGGAGGGAATGTTTGTTGTGTCATAATCTCCAGAAGGATGCAAAGTGCACATGGGGTCCATTTCCCCCGATGCTCACACTTGAGCACCACACCCACATGGAAATCTTTGCAAGTGTTACTGAGTCCTTCACACATCCACAGTGAACAACTTTCAGATTCTCATAAGCAGGAATTATTTGTGTCCATTACTTGTGTCCTAAGACGAGGAACTCCTTGGAGACCCTACTGTGTCCTACAGGGTTGCTGTGAGTCGGAATCGACTCCATGGCATCGGGTTTTGTTTTTGCTTTTTGTGGGGGTGGTTGATGTCAGCTGCAGGAGAGTGTTTAAAAAAATGTTGACAACGTAGCAGGTAAAACCAACCAAATGAAACTGAAATGAAATGTCTTTTTTCACACTTACTGACCTCACAGTTCCTTCAAAGTGTTTACTTTCCACTGGGTTCAGAGGCAAGAGGAAACTCTTCATGAGAGAGACACAGCTTGGGACACCTCCAAAATTATACGTCTCCCTCCTGATGTTAGGTAACATTACATACTGTTTGGCTGGTTTATCATCTGACTGCTCCACAAAAATAGAAGGCCCATGCAGGCAGGACCTTGTCTGCTGTGTTGGTCAGAGTATCCTAGTTCCTGGCACATAAGAAGCTTCCAAAAATGATATGTCTGATTGTATGAGTGGGTGGGTTTTTATAAAAGCCATGGAAGTGCTCTGTTTATGTAGTTACAATAGTGAAAACTGACATAAGGAAATGGAGACTAGTTTTGTGTGATTAGAAATGGAGACCAGTTTTGTATAATGAGAACAGAACTTGTTAATGAAGAGATAAAAAAATAAGATGTATTAATAGAATGTACCCCCTTCACTTTGGCTGGAGAGAGAGATGGTAAAATTGGGTTGTTTTTGCCTTCTGATTTATAGTTTCTGTATATTTAATTGAAATGTTAGTCTTTTGGGGGTCACAAATATTTCTATTGAGATATAATTCACCGGCCATAATATTGCCTTTTATAATGTGCACAATTCTGTGGTTTCTAGTATATGGACAGAGTTGTGCAACAATCACCACTGTCTAGCTTCAGGATATTTTCAGTACCCTGTAAATAAACGCCCTACATATTAGTAGTCATCTCATTACTCCTTTCCTCCAAGACGTAGCAACTGCTAATCTACTTTCTGTCTGTGTTGGTTTGTCTGTTCTGGGTATTTCATGTAAATGGAATCATGCACCATGCGGTCATTTCTGTTTGGCTTCTTTCACTTAGCATAACGTTCTCAAGGTTTGTCCATATTGTGCCATGTATTAGTACCTGATGCCTTTTAATGGCTGAGTAATATTCCATTTTACGAGTATAGCACAGTTTATCTGTCAATTCATGACTTTTGGATTCTCTCCACATTTTGGCTATTTATAAATAATTCTGCTATGAAAATTCTTTTGTAAGTTATTATGTGAACGTGCTTCAGTTGTCCTGGATGCATATACCTAGGAATGGAATTGCTATGTTGCATGTTAACTCTATGTTTACCTTTCCGAGCAAGTACCTAACTGTTTTCCAAAGCGATTGGATCATGTTACATGTCCACCAGCAATGTATGAGGGTTCCAGTTTCTCCACATCCTCACCACTTGTGTTGTCCATCCTGTTGATTTGAGCCATCTTAGTGGTTTTGAAATAATAGTGAGTTTTGGTTTTGATTCTCATTTCCCTAATGACTAATGAGGTTGAGCTTCTTTTCATGTGATTATTGACCATTTCTATACCTTCTTTGGAGAAATGTCTATTCAAATCCTTAGCCTACGAATTTTTCTTCAGATTTTTGCCTGTATTTTTGCTTTCTTCATATAGTTTTTCATATGCCAAACATCTATGTCTGTATCTTACCAGTTTGAGTCTTCACAGCTTTGGGATTTTTAGATAATCTTTCTCTTTTACCAACAAAAAGCAAAACAAAATCTCTCATAGTTTCTTCTGAAATTTGTATGGTGGCATATTTTACTTTTAAATATGCGATCCTTTTGGAATTTTGTTTCCTGCAAGCTATGAGAAAAAGGATGAAAATATTTTTACAGGTGATCTAAATGATTACCAAATTGCTGCAAGCACTCCTTTTTGCCTTTTTGCATAAGCCATATCTTAACTGCATTTTCCATATTCCATGTAGAAAAGCATTTTTAAAGAAGGAGGCCCGCCATTCCCAGCCATTTCATTTTAAGGTTTTGCTTTGCTGCAATAGAAATCCCTTCTATACCTCCTCTACACACCTGTTCGCCAATAAAAATTTTGTGTGAGTAGGACTCCTGTGAATTTATAAGATGAAGTTGAATTTTATAACTGGTTCCATGTGGTGCAGCCCAGCAGAAGGACAGACAGAAGGAGAAGCTCCAGAGGGAACAGAAGCTATAAGAACATGAGCCTCTAGAGATTTGCTGCTGCATTTCACAGAAAGCTCTAGACTTTTCTTTATAAGCTTATCATTATATATGGCCATCACCTTAGAACAGACAAGAATAGTGCTTTTTAAGTGAGGCATTCAGGACAGAACTGGAGAAAAATGTAGAACAAAATCCTAATTAAAAAAAAAAAAAAAAACAATTCTAGCTTGACAGAGACTGGAGAAACCCTGAGAATATGACCCCCAGACATCCTTTTAGCTCAATAATGAAGTCACTCCTGAGGTTCACCCTTAACCAAAGATTAGACAGGCCCATAAATCAAAATGAGACTCCTGGGGCATACCAGCCCAGGAAGAAGGACTAGAAGGCAGGAGAGGACAGGAAAGCTGGTAATAGGGGACCCAAGGTCAAGAAGAGAGAGTGTTGACATGTCTTAGAGTTGGTAACCAATGTCTTAAAACAATATATGTCCTAACTGTTTAATGAGAAGCTACTTTGCTCTGTAAACCTTCATCTAAAGAACAATTAAAAACAAAAGTTAGGCATTCAGAAGGAGGGTGTTCATTCCTTAGCAGATGGTTAGACTTATGTGTTTCGGTGAACATATGTACCCATTTCTACTGGGTATGTATCTAGAAGTAGAATTGCTGGGTCATAGAATATATGGATGTTCACAGCTTTAGTAGATATGGCCAAAGCATTTTTAAAGTGGTTGTACCAAATTACACTTTCACTAGCAGTAGATTAGAATTCCAGTTGCTCCGTGTTCTACGAAATAGTTGGTATTTCCATTTTTTTTTTTATTTTAGCCATTCCGGTGTGCAGGGTTAGGAACACATTGTGAGTTTTTATTAGAATTCCTCTGATAACTGATGTAGTCCCTTTCCATATGTATGTTGGCCATACAGAAATCTTTTATAGAGCGTTCAAGTATTGTCTTTCTATTGAATTCTCTTTTTTTTTCTTTATGAATCATCCTTTGTATATTCTAGAACCAAGTTTGTAGTAGGATGTATGTATTGCAAATAACTTCTGGTTCCACATGAATTCTCCCTTGTAGCTTGTCATGAACTTTCAAATTAAAAAGCATGCCTTTTACAAAAACAGGCAAATGTATAGAGACGAAAGTTTATAGGGGTTCCCAGGGGCAGGAGGGAGGGAATAAAGAGGTGCTATTGCATATTTTTTTTTTTATTGCATATGGAAACTGAGTTTCTGTTTACAGTGATGGAAAAATCACACAGATTAAGGGTAGGGTTGCACAGCCGATTAATGTAATTCCTGTCAATAATGTGTACACCTGTACAACTCGTTCACTTGGCAAAGGTTGTGTGTTATATTTACATCAACAACAAAAATGTGTAGCTGCTGAGGCAAAATGATAGTACTGAATTGATGAGATGTATTTTTTACTCTTCTCTATTTTCTCATTTGTTTTTATAAGAAGTTACTGTTAAAATCAAAGATAATAAAACGTTTGCATGATGAAAGTGGATAGCAATGTCTATTCCACTCATTGTGTCCCTCTGAAGTTTAAATGAGGAACTACATGCCACTAGCAGACGCCCAGCCTTACTTAGCACTCAGGAAATATTCATGTCTCCTACCCCTCTGGCTCACAGTCTTCTCCCCTTCTTTATTTGCTCTTTTCTGTTTCCAACTGGTTGCATGTGACCACCAGGCTTCCTGACTCCATCATTCTGCTTTCCATACCAATGTTATTGTAACCTTGGGATCTTGGGCAGTGGTGAAAGTTACTCACTGTCCCTGCCATTAGGAAGGGGACAAGGCAGTGCAGGTGGGAGGGGCAGTGGGGAAATTCGGCCTAGAGAAAGGACAGACCACCTTCCAGGAACCACACTGGCCTTCAGAGAGCTTTGTTGGCTGAGGTTCACCCGGCCAGCTTGTAGGCGTCAGGGTGCCCTAGGGCTCGGTGTTTAGTCCTCTCTCTCTATTGACACCCTCTGTCTGGAATGCCTCAGTGTGTCCACAGCCATCGGTCTGTAGCTGAGGTCGTGAGATTTACACCTTCAGCCATTTCAACTCCTCCTGGGTCCAGACTTATACTCAAATATCAGCTTAAATCTCTGTATCGGCCTCTTCATGTATAAAATGTGCATTATAATGGTACATTCCTCATAGGGCTATCATACAGAACAAATATCTTAGGAAAGGAGAAGCCCTTACAAGAATCCTGGCACCAGTGCATGTACTCAGTAAGTGTTAGCTGTTAGTATTATTACCTGACATCTCCATGTGGATATCTAACAGCTATTCCATGTTATCAAGGCCACGAAACAATTTGGTCCCAACTCCATTCCACACTTATAAATGAATTTCCCAAGGCTTCAGTGATGGGAGTCTGTGTGTTTTTCCACACAACGGACATGGTTACGAAAGGTTGGCCAGGGCCTTCATAATAAAAATAATAAGCTGGTCCAAATTTCATATGAGTGGCCATTGAGACAAGCTACAATCAACTAATGCGAAAAAAAAAATAGAACCACTCTCAACTGCTCATGCTAGTATTCTCAGTCCAGAATATCTGGTGAGGGCACTATTATGGACTGAATTGTATAACCCCAAAAGGCATATTGAAATCTTAACCACCGTACCCGTAAATGTGACCTGATTTGGATATAGGGGATTTTAAAATTATATTAATGAGGCCATACCAGTGTAGGGTGGGTCCTAAACCTAGTCCCTTCTGAGTTATAAAAACAGCAGAATAGACACAGCCACACTCAGTGGGAGAGGAAGACAGACAACGGAGCAGATGCATCTACAAGACCAGGAACACAAAGGGTGGCTGGAAGCTGCTAGAAGCTGGAGTAGACATGAGCCGTGCCCTGAATTCAGGCAGGTAGCCTCCTGAACTGCGAGAGAATAAATTTTTATTCTCTAAAACCACCCAACTGTGTTTTTTTTTTTTTTTTCTTACGGCAGCACTAGGTAACTAACACACATACCTGTGCTTATAAATCCAGCCCAGTGTGAAATAGTGCTCTCCCCTCCGTGGTCTAGCCCACCTGGATCCCGCTGTTTCCCTGTCAGTGTCCTCTGCTTTCACTGAGAGCTATGACAGAGTTGTCTTGATGCCGCTGCAGAGACATTCACTTTATTTTTTACTTTGTATTTATGATTAACTAATATTAATTCTAATATTTTCTATGGTTTTTAAATTTTTCTGTGGAGACATTCCTATAATCTATGAATAATAAGAGTTATACGTTTTTCTTTTTGTACTCCCGTGTTAAATATTTAATAGAAATAATGAGAGAAAGCATCCTTATTTTATTCCTAATTAATATTAAAGAGAATGTCCAATATTTCACCAAGAACTATCATGCGAGTTGTAGTTTTCCACATTCGGGAACTCCTTTTCTGTTCCATGTTTGCTCAGAGTTCTTATGTCTCAGTGTGGTTGGATTTTATCACTGCCTTTTCACCGTCTCTTGAGGTGAACCTATGTCTTTTCTTCCTTAACCTACACATGTGGTGAATTAAATTATTAAACCTTTAATGTTCACTCAAGCTTGCATCCTTTAAATAAACCCCTTTGATCATGGCGTATTACATGCTTTATACCTTGCTGGATTTCTTTGCCAGCATTTTATGTAGGTTTTTGCATCTCAGTTGCTTAGTGTGCTTGTCCTGTAACTCTTCTTATACCTTCCTTTTCTAATTTGGTATCAATATTAAAGTGGCCTTAGGGAACAAGTTGGGAAGCATCTCATAGTTTTCTCTTCTTTATTGACTGTGTACAAGATTGAAATGATCTGTTTTTTGCGTGTTTGCTGCAACCTGCCTAAAAGTGATCTACCAAACCCAAAACCGGTTGGCCATCGAGTTGATTCCATCTTTGTAGGGAGATCTTGAACTACTGACCCATTTTGTGTAGTGATTAAAGGCCCCTTCTGAGGCTACTTTACTTAGACAAATTTCCACTGCATGTTTTAGGCTTTTAGGATTTCATCTTTAAATATCATGTTGTTATCACTGTTTTCCACCTGATCCAGGTCAATTAATCCCAGATTTTCCATTTTCCTGAAGTGAGAGTGTGTATCTACTCCTGGTACCAATTCCCTTATCTAAGACTTATTTGCAAAGAAAGATACAACCCAGCCTCCTTGAGTCCATAATGTGAGGTTACAGTCTCATATTATGTGATTTTTTTGTAGTTGTTTTTTTGTTTTGTTATTTTTTTCTTTTACGTATTCTGTAATTGTTTTTTTTTCCTTAAATTTTTTTATTTACTTTTTTTTTCTTTTTTCATTTCACACCTATCTAGCAGTTTTAAGAAACCTGGTGGAGTAGTGGTTAAAAGCTACAGCTGGTAGCTAAAAGGTTGGCAGTTCAAGTCCACCGGGCACTCCTTGGAAACCCTATAGGGCAGTTCTACTCCCGCCCTTTATGGTTCCTATGAGTTAGAATGGATTAGATGACAACAAGTTATTGGTTCTCGTGGTTTTAAGGTTGTGCATTTCAGGTTCAGGTCTATAATCTAGCTGAGAACCGACTTCGGGTTCAGTGCGGTGAGGTGCCCAGTTGCATCTGTGCATCAAGAGAAGGCGCCTCAAGAACTAGGGGAGGGGGCAGCAGGGATGCTCAGAGAGGAGCACCTGGGGGAGGGGCGAGGTCCCGGGCAGCCCTGTCACAAGCTGGCGGGGAGCAGGAAAGAGCTGGCTTCAGGAGCCTTTTGTGACAGTCCCAGCCCACCCAGCCCCACCTGGACCTCAGACCCACCAGTCTGGCAGGTCCCAACAGAACTAGGGGAAGCATAAGGCCATAGAGGGCAAGACCCAGGGTACACACTTGAGCCTGATCACAGCGCATATGATGGGATAGGAGGGCAGAGGAGGCATATGAGGACTTGGGTCCAGACAGTGGACACAGAAGGGTGGGAACTTGTGGTTAGCGTGAGGATCCGAATGTGGAGGCCTTCTTGATGCACTTCCCGGAGGAGAAGGTGAAGCCACAGAAGCCACACTGCCTGGCACCCACCCCATCCCCCTCCCAGGGCCCCAGACTGGACTCACCGCCTGCGCTGCCCTAGGAGAGCTCCCCAAGTGTGGTACTCTTAGTTTGAGGAGCAAGAGGAATTTATTTCCTCTGCTCTTATTATGGGTGTGAGCGGACTCTTGTCTGCACAGACTAAAGACGAATTATCAAAATGAGCTCCAGACTCCAGATTTGACTTAGATATCATACATTAAAACAGAGAAATACAACTTTAGCAATAAGTGCCTGCCTGGAGCCCAAGTTGCATTAAAAAAAAAAAAAAAAAAAAACCTGAACAAGATCCCAGAGGGAGTGAATGATAAGAGGCTCCTTCTTTTGCCACCCTCCTGTGGTCCCAAGCTTTCTCTTTTCCTACCTCAAGACTGTATCAACTGCTCTGAAAATTTAGAATAAAGATCCCAGGAATATCACTGCTCCCACCCCGTGAGGATTTCCCCAGTGCTGGGTTAGACTAAGACAGAATCCTCCTGAGGCTTCCGGGGCCTGTGTACTGGTTCAGAGCCAGTTCATTTTTTCTGCAATTGGGCATGACCCCAGGACATGACCCTGAGAGCGCTGACACTTGCAGAAGCCAATGACCCTTTCACTGAGTTTCTCTCTGTCTTGGTCTCAGGATCAGTCAGGACAGCTTGTCACCTCAGGAGGGTTTCTGTTGAAGGACACCTAAGCAGCACTATGGCTTTGTCCTTCACACCCTGCAAACCTGCCTCCTCTGAGCGGGGTGAGAAGCTACAGAAACACTGAAATCTTTGAAACTAGCAGAAGCCACAGCCCATGGTACTGGGAGAAAAATGGGAGGGAGAGAGAGGTGAAAAGGTATAAAGGTCCAGCTGTGAAGGTGACCAGCGGCCAGGATGTCCTGAAGCCGCAAAGCTGACCGAAGCTGAATGGCCTCAAACCTGCTGCTCCTGAGCCCATCTTTTCTTTCAATGGAAAAAGCCTTTCCCTGCTCTTATGCGACTGGGCTGGAAGGGCCTTTGACGTATAACATGAAGCAGCCTCCAGATCCTGTTGGGGCAAGTGATGGTCAAGGAGGCTCTGCCCAATCCCACCCTGCCCTTCCCACTTGTCAGAGGACCAGGAATTTCAGTCTTCCAGCTCCTGGGCTGATCTAGTGACTTGTAACAGGATTTCACTGGACCTCGAAACTTTGAAAGATGGGAAATACTGCCTGGGTCCTGGTCTCATTACAGAACTTACATACAGGATAAGAAGAGGAGTTGGGAATTGACACCTGACATCTTAGCAAAGGTTTCTGTTTGTTTAGGAGGGAAGAGGTAAAAAAGAAGGCAGTGTCTACTACGTCCTTTGCCATGTGTGTCAGGAAATCCTCACGAAGAGCCTCTCAGGTAAGGAGTGATGGGAAATGCCTTGGTTTACTCTTAAACTTTGCCCTTGAGGCATTTTCTTTATGGAGGCATGTAAAATGTTGTCCATTCAAGGAAACACTCTAATTCTTATGTAGACTTTGTTTGTTGACAAGGATTTATTGCCATAGCAAGGGTTCTGGAAATGGGTTTAATATGCTGTGGGATTGCTTTTGAAAGTTTGGAAAAGGCAGCGGCCCACATTCTATGAAATCGAAATACCAGACCTACTGTGTCAGGTGTTAGAAGAGGGAATAAAAGCCTCCAATATGTGGGCATGTCTGAGTTAGTCTTCTATAAGACCATTTCTTGGAGGTCCTGAAGGACACCCATTTCACTAAAAGAATAAGGAATGTAGAGCTGAGGGGAGTACCAGCAACATGGAGCTTACCAATATGTACCTTTGCAGGGGGTCCCTGGACGCCGCAAACAGTTAAGTGTTCTATACTAGCTGAAAGTTTGGTGGTTTGAACCTACTCAAAAGCACCTCAGAAGACAGTCCTGACGATCTGCTTTTAAAGGATCACAGCCTTGAAAACCCTATTGAACACTTCTACTATGCCCACATGGGGTGGTCATGAGTCAGAAAGGACTCGATGACAGCTAACAAGAACAATTCTCTATAGGCTCAGGTTTTAGTGGAGGCTGGGCAGCCTAGTAGCAATGTAAATCATGGTATCCCAGCTGAACAGAGGCCAGGTGGGAGTACTTAACTGTCAGAAACAAGTTGTGTGTAGATTACCATAAAGGTCAGTAGCTCAGAGTATTAGTTATCCATTGGTGCATAACAAATCCCCAAACTTATCAGGTGTGAGATAAATGGAAAAATATTAAACCCATTCTGATGAATTTGGAACTAGACAAAAATTTTGGTATCACTCAACATAGTTTTTAGGTGAAGGAATAAACTAGAAAATTTAAATAACTAGTACAAGTATTAAAAGATATTTAAAATAATGATGATATAATTACATACCTGCATAAAAGACAAATGCATCAAAATCAATGGTTTCTCTCCAGTATAGAATAAGGGTCTAAAATTGGCAAGGGTGGGAAGGGCAGACCGTTCTCTTTCCCCTACTACTTGACTGTACCACACTGTGTCCAAAAGTGTAAAATATTTAGCAAAACATTGTTTTAACCAGAGCAGCAAAGGACCTCTATGAGGGAAAACAATGTATTAAAGTACATAAAATGAAACCTGAATATATGCAAAAATATGCCATATTTTCAAACGGAACGTCTTGTCAATTAAATGGAGGTCCCTAAAACTAATACATAAGTGGAATGCATTTCTAGCCGGAATATTAAGATAGTTGTTTTGAACTGTATACAGTAATCATATGCTACAAATAGTACAGTAGATAACAAAGAATATTCCTGTTGTTACGAGACTTGGAGACGATTTTTGACTCAAAGCGATCCCATCTGACTGCCCCATAGGGTTTTCTAGGTCGTAATCATTACGGGAGCAGAACACCAGGTCTTTGTCCCTTGGAGCCACCTGGTGGGTCCGACCTGCCAAACTTTCTTTGGATTAGCAGTTGAGCACTTAATCGCTGCAAAACCAGGGCGGTTTTACCAAAGTAAAACATGAAAAAGCAGGATAGTAACAGGTGTCTATCTCTTCGGGTAACAGAACAAATTGATATTATATAGCATAGAAGCTGACAAGTAGACCAATGAAACAGAAAATCTGTTAAGAAGTCACAATAACTTACAAAGGTAGCATTTCAAGAAAATTATATTTATTTAATAAATGGTGCTGACTCAAGTGATTGTTCTGGGGGTCAAACTTGCAAAAATGTGATACACAAATGATAGATTTGGAAAATCATGTGAAATGGAGAGGACAAGGCTTAATAACAATTTCCATTTTACACAGAAGGATAAAAGTTAAGCACTTGAACAATGAGCAGTGAATTCAAACAGTTCATTCAGAGCAAATCCACATGCCCAGTAAACATAGCCCAAGTTAAGAAAATATCAAACTGCCAGTGAAACTGGCAGAATTGGAAAATCAGCACCACCTATGGCTGGCTGGGCTGTGGAGAGAAGGATACCCTGAGACGTGGCTGGAAAGGTGCATTATGGCAGCCTCTAGGGGAGAGACATGGCCGTGGCTCTGTACTTTTAACATTCTTTGAATTGGAAATCTCACTCTGTGGAGTCTATTCCACAGAAACAAATCCTATATTATAGAAAGGATAGTTATTATTAATATGACCAAACTTTGTCCATTGATGGTGGAATGATAGAGAACTTATGGTAAAGCTACATCATCAATAAAACAGGGAGTCCTTAGAATGAAAAAGAGTTGTAGTAGTTGAGTGGGAGAACTCTCTATGAAGTATTATGGAAGTATTACTGAAACAATCAAGGTGCAGAGAAGTGTATATAAAATGAGCACATCTGGGTTAAACAATATCAATTGTTTGAATATGCTTGAATACCTGTTGATGTTTATGTGTGTGTATAAATGATAAGATGAGGATACATGTATGTCTGTGTGTGCTTGTTTAAGCAAGGATAGGAGAGACGACTTACTACATTGTTAACCTGAATTACCTTGGATTCACTTGTGGGAAAGAACAGGAGGAGGAGAAGTAGAACATGCAGGAAGAGTGGACTTAAAAAGCATGGATGATAATGCTTCCGTATTAGTAGTGTTATGTATGGACGAATAAATCTGTCTTAAGCAGAGAAAGCCAGAATATTCCTTAGAAGTAAGGATGGCTTTGGACATCTTATCAAGAGGGACCAGTCCCTGGAAAAGGACATCATGCTTGGTAAAGCAGAGGTCCAGGGAAAAAGAGGAAGACCCTCAATGAGATTGATACAGTGGCTGCAACAGTGTGCTTAAATATAGCAACGATTATTAGGATTGCAATGACGGGGCCGAGTTTTGTTCTGTGGTGCCTAGGGTCACCGTGGGTCAGAACTGACTTGATAGCTTCTAACAACAACATGTAGAAGTCCAGATAAAGTGTACTGAGTTGATACCATCTATTTAAATTATTCATGTAAATTAAAGACCCCAAAATATAGTGTTAGTGCCATATCTAATGACTTACAGAGAATCAAGGTAGCATGTCAAGTGAAAGAAGGGGCGAGAGCAATGTGGGTAGAGTGAGACGAAGTCTCCATAACAGCAAACATCCCAGCAGATGTACTTGTGTACCTGTGACTGTGTATATGTGTCCCCGCAGAGAGGTGTGGGGAAGGATACACATGTGTCTATTAACATTGGATACCTTGGGGGAGTGGGAGCAAATTACATATGAGGGTGGGACCCTGATGGAACTTTTTTGTCATACAAATCTGTAATCTTGCAAATGTAATAAAAAACAATTTCAGAACTTTGGAAATTGATAAACATCATAGATACATGTATATTTTAATGTGTTTCATTAGATATTTTAAATAGGTGAAAATTTTCTATAATGACAGACAAAAGATTTTAATCACTGGAAGGAGAGCACACCACAGACAGTAATAATGAGATCCAGTGCATTTCTTCTTGTTCTTGGAACCAATGAGCTCTTCTGGTCTCTATAACTGGAAATGACCAAAAATAATTTTGGGAACTCAGTAGAATTAACCCCCAAACACGTCTTGCAAGCACATGTCTACAGCTAAATGTAGAAGGCTGGAC
Source organism: Loxodonta africana (assembly GCF_030014295.1). Lineage (NCBI taxonomy): Eukaryota > Metazoa > Chordata > Mammalia > Proboscidea > Elephantidae > Loxodonta > Loxodonta africana. The sequence continues at coordinate 603,907 of NW_026975669.1, read as the reverse complement.
ACCATGTGCGATTCACTAGGTAACTCATGACGCTCCAGAAAATTCTCTTTCCTGGATGTGCTGGTACCACTTCCTCCCTGCCTTGACCCACTGTATAACCCACCTTTGTGCATTCGAGGCCCTTTGAGGTCTGAGCCTAGAGCATAAAAGAGGACATCAACTGGGAAGATAGCTTTTAAGAAGAAAGACGTTGATCAAAAGATTTCAGAAAGCAGCACCTCCCCAGCCAGCCTCTCCCCAGCCTGGGAATGCCAGCCCCTCCCACCCTGATACCTCTGAGAATCTCTGATTTTTTGTTTTGGATCCTTAGGAGACTGCAGGATTTACCTGGCCTGAACACCTTGGCTCTTCTCTGCCTGTGGCCCTCTCCCTCACAGGAGCTGTCTCTGTCACTCTGAGGCATACACACAGGACAGCCTGTGGATGGAGGTGCCCATCCTAGAGGCCCTGCCCTCCTTTCCTCTGCCCTCTGTGGTCTCATCTCCCAGAGAGATGGATGCATCCCTGTCATGTCCAGGGCTTCCCCACACCTAGCATTTGATGTTGTGACTGAGACTTGGTCTTTTTTGTCCACTGTTGAGTCTGGGCCTGAATTTGCCTCTTCCATCCATACCTCTGGTCAAATGTGTTCTCGCTGTTCTCCCCAGGTTCAGAAGCCTCTCCTCTCTTTTGCTTCTTTCACCTCAGAGGGCCTTTTTCTTCCAGTTCTTTGACCTCGGGACAGGTCAGATTTCACCACAGGGGGGAAAAAAAAATTAACAAGATTTATTGACGTGTCAAGAACCAGAATGCATAGCTTTATTTAAAGGAGAAGAAAAAGTTCCAAAGCTCTACCTCTTACCCGAGGACATACTCTACAAGAAATACCCTGCAAGCGCTGGATCAACTCTTATCCAGAAATGGTTAACACCCAGGGGGATTTTTCTACACCATCTCCCAGTTACATTCCCCTAATGAGGCAACAACAATGCATCCTAATCAGAACCCCAAATTCACCCTAGGAGACCAGAAGACATGGCTGGGGTGAATTCATTTTCCTTCACCGGGCCCTCCTCTCCTCCTGCCAAGCCCTACCTCTTTCTCTGCCTGTATGCTGCTGGGAAGGGACCCAGAGTCCTTGGTTTAGGGCTTTATGCCCACTGCTCACCTGCAGGCAGGTTTCCTGACACCCTGCCATCTCTCTGATTCCTTCTCCTCCAAAGAACTCAGTGATACCCCCTTCACCATCACACCTCAACAGGGTCCCCCTTAGCCTCCCAAGTCCCACTGAAATCCCATTTCCCTTTCCCTACTTATGCTGTGCTCATCCCTAGGGTCCCAAGATCTCACCATCAAGATGAGGCCTGTCCTGTCCTCTCCTGGGCCAGGGGAGTCTCTGAGGGGACCTGGTGTCTGTGGTCAGCTATCTGGGGCTTCTTCCATCCAGATCCCCCTCAGGGCTGGAGCTCTTTGTGCCCTTGGGGTGGAAGGCTGGTGGTCAGAGGGGAAGGAGGGTAGGATCTTCCAGGGGAGCTGGGTTAAACGAACCTGAATGGAGGTCTCTCCTGAAGGGCCCGTGTTTCCAGCCCAAAGGCCCTGCTCCTCCTAGTCCCAGGGTGCTAGCAGGTCTTTAGGCGCTTCCCCCTCTGGCCTTGGTGGTGCGCCTTCTGCAGCCTGGCCTGCCTCTGCAGCCTGTCCAGCTGGTGCCTCAGCCTCTTCAGTTCTTCTCTCTGCTTCTCCAGCTCCTCCTCCAGGCGCCTGCAGACCGCTCTCTTCTCCCTCACCTCCCTCTTCTTGGAGGCCATCAGGTAACGCCTGGCCAGCTGGTGGCAGCGTTGGGGCCTGCGCTGGACTGAGCTTGGCAGCCGCCTCTCCAGCAGCTCTTCAAAGAAGACCCCGCAACTGAAGCCCTGGCTCACAGCATGCGCCGCGTGCGCAACCAGGGCCTCCCGGGACTCGAACACGTGACAGCAGGCCACGCAGCGGAAGCCGTGCTCACGGGTCACCAGCCACTCCGGGGTGGCTGCGCAGGGTCTCTCCCCATGCTCCTCCTCTTGGTCGGTGGGCTCCTGGGTATAGGTCTGGGGCTCCTCCTGCCAGGGCTCCAGGTTGCTGACCAGGGACTCAGTGTTGGCCAGTCTGGGGGCAGAGCCGATGGTGCTCTCCTCAGAGAGCTCGGCCTCAAAGACCTGGGGCATCTTGCCCATGGGTGCAAAGGAGGTTTTGGTCTGCCAGGCGACCGCCACCCCCTTGACTGTGTGCACCTGGGTGAAATGTGCACACCTGACCCATCCCTTCTCTGAAGTAGCCCCGTAGCTAGAGGAGTGAGAGGTCTGCTTGGTGGAAGATGAAGGAAAAGAGCTCTCGGATTGTTTTGGAATCTTCCTGTGCCTGGAGCTTTGACTTTTTGTTTGGGATGTTGTTGACTCTTGGGCATTTTCCTCTTGGATAGAGACCTCTGAGAATAGAGAGTAGATTTAGTTGAGCTTTCAGAGTCCTTATTCTCACCTGTGAGCCCAAAGCTTTGGTCATAGGGACCCCTGGAGGCCTCTCCATCACCACATCCTCCACCTCTGCAGACCCCATGGTTTCTTTCTTCTTCCCCAGAGACCCACCACCCTTTGGGGGCACTGCTGTGGAAGACAAAGTCTCCATTGTAAAGTGGCACTGTTTATGGTAGTTCATTTTTTAAGAAGTTATTTTTCTTTAATTCCACATTTATTGAATTCCAATGAATTTTTTCCTTTGGAACTTAGAAATGACCTCATTCCCCTATAACTTCATAATAAATGTGTGACGTCATTGAAAGAAGTTTTCTATAAGGGTGATTTTCTTAGTAAATTTGGGGTGTAAGCACTCAAACGAGAGCAATGCTCACCTCTTTTCAACCTCTTTTACTGAAAGGCTATTTTACGGAGAAGTTATATTTAAGAGAAGAATGCGTATATTTAGTTAAGACTCTTACATGTATACCTCTTTCTTGTACCCTTCTTAACCAAGCTACAGTAGGGGATTAAAATTGCTTTTCTCAGAATAGAAGCCCTTGTCCTTACTAGAGAAACTCCTTCAGCGTGAAGCAGGAAGAGATGTCCGTATCTGAGAACCTGATGCCAGAAACCTCAGATAGCCAGCACACAACCACCTTGACTGGTTGTGTCTGGGTGGGTTGCCTATGTCAACCTAAAGGTCTGTGTATGTTTGTGAATATGTGGGAAGGACTGTAGACTTCAGGATCCAGAAAGAGATAGAGCTAGGTCGTGTGTGTTGGATGGAGGGAAAGCTCCAGAGACAAGATCCAGAGACAGAACCTGCCAGCAGTGTGTTAGAGGGATACAGAGACCAAGGAGGGAGCAGAAAGCAGGGCTCAGCCACTGAAAGGCAGAATGGGGCAGCAACAGAAAAGACAAAGGGGGTACACTAGTTGGAGAAAGGATGGAGAACTGGGAATGATAGCAGAAACTGAGGTTAGCTATAGTTGGAATTTGAAAATTCTTTCTTGCTAGGCTTTGAAAACATCATGCTGATTGAAGAAAGTTAGTCACAAAAAGACAACTACTGTATGATCTTACTTATATGAAATAAGCGAATTTATAGAAACCGAAGATTATTGGGGGTTGCCAGCTGTGACAGGGAGGCGGGAAGGGCCTGAAATCTTTCACTGTCTCATCTCATGCTCTCATTCTTAATCTCTTTATACTCTCAATACTTTTTCTTTTTAAATTTATAACATTTCTATTACTTAATCATCATATATCTTGAGTTTTAAATACAAAAAAAAAAATTCAAAAAAAGAGAAATGAGTAAGAGAAGGCGCCACTGTGCAATACTTTGTGTCAGCTGGGCATCAGGGAACCAGAGTGACAGAATGCACTTCTTCTTTGCGCAAAGCTTGAGCAGAGTCATGGCAGCTACAATCACCATGTCATAT